>NW_007726830.1:268065-303039 GCF_000696425.1 Galeopterus variegatus
AAGAGTTGTTATTGAGAGGTGTTGATTTATTCCTAGCATTTTATTATTTTTTTGGTTGTCTAAAGTGTCATTTGTTCCTTGCTTTCTGTTTTGGTGTTTGTTTTCTATGTTTGTTGGTTCCGGAGGTTGCCGTTAATGATTTTGTTCATTTGTTTTATTTTCATGATTGTCATTTTTACTATAGTAGTGGGTTTTTATTTTACTTGGATTGTTATGGCAGTGGTAGTTATCTTCCAGGATCCAATCCCAGTACTCCCTTGAGAATTACTTGTAAGGGTGCTCGTGTGGTGATGAACTCCCGCAGTTTTTGTTTGTCTGAGAAATATAGTATTTGCCCTTCGTTTCGGAAGGACAGCCTCGCAGGGTTGAGTATTCTTGGCTGGCAATCTTTGTCTTTTAGTATTTTGAGTATATCATCCCATTCCTTTCTAGCCTTTAGGGTTTGTGCTGAGAAGTCTGATGTTAACCTGATTGGAGCTCCCTTATAGGTGATTTGACGCTTCTCTCTTGCAGATTTCAAGATTCTCTCTTTGTCCTTGAGTTTTGCCATTTTGACCATAATATGTCTTGGCGAAGCCCTTTTTGGGCTGAATACATTTGGGGATCATTGAGCTTCCTGGATCTGAAGATCTGTGGTTTTTCCTATGTCTGGGAAGTTTTCTGCCACTATTTTGTTGAATATGTTTTCAATACATTCACCTTTTTCCTCCCCTTCTGGAATACCCATGACTCGGATATTTGAGCGCTTAAGGTTGTCTAATATCTCTCTCAGATTTACTTCAATATCTTTGATACTTTTTTCTTTTTTCTTGTCTGCTTGTATTATTCCAAAGAGCCCATCTTCAAGAACCAAGGTTCTCTCTTCAACTTCCGTTATCCTGCTAGTTAAACTCTCCAATGTGTTTTTTATTTCACTGAATAACTTCTTCAGTTCGGAAGTTCTGCTACATTTTTTTTTATGACAATGATTTCCTTGTACATTTCCTCTTTCAGCTCCTGTATGTATTTCCTGGTTTCATCATGTTGTCTAGCTGTGTTTTCTTGTATCTCATTCAGCCTCTTTAGGATTAACACTCGAAATTCCCTGTCATTCATTTCAAGGGCTTCTTGTTCTATAGGATCTAGAATTTGAGAATTATTGACTTTTGGTGGTGTATGTTCTTGGTTTTTTGCATTTCTTTTTGGATGTTTATTCATTTTGGCAGGGATTTTCTCTCGAATCTTGGACTTCCGACAGTAGATGGCGCTATCGAGCCTTGGAAATCCTTCCAGTGGGCTGTCAACTACTCCTTTCTTTCTTTATTTATTTCTGAGATTCCGCCTCTTTTAGCCGGGTCCCTCCCCACTCTGTGTGCTCAGGACAGGGCTGAGGCGTGTCTTCTATAAGCCTTGACTTTTAGTTGAGTCATCAAAGTTGTGTCGCGCCCCGCCCTGCCTAGCAGGTGACCTAATTCTCCGGACTGGGGGGGAGGAGGGAGGGTCAGTCAACCCACAATTTCTCCTTGCCTTCCCCTCACTTGGGTCGGCTCCCTTAGAAACCCGACTGGTACACTTCAATGTAACTCGAGGGGGACACCGGGCTCCCCTCTCCCCACCAGAAATCAGTTAGGGGTACTTCCAAACTGAGGTCCCCAGAGATGGAATCTGCCTCTCGGGAAGAGGGAGTTTATCTGTAGCTGTCGCCTAGGGTGTGACGGTGAGACGATCTGGGCGGGCTTCTCATCCCAGCCCCCCCGAACACAAGTGGGGCTAGACTGGGGGTGACTCACAGAGCTCACAGAGTGGGGCCGGTCCGGCGCGTTCCACTCCGTTTCTGTGTCCTCACTGCTGACTTACTTGGCCTTTGTTGTCTCAGGCTGCTTGCTCGAACCCGCAGCAGGGCTTGGGCACTCTCAGGAGTCTTCTTTTGTGTCGGCCCTAAAACCTCAAACCTGTTGTTGCTTGTTTGTCATTTTAGGCTCGTTGTTGAAAGATTTATTCGTTTTTTGTTGCTCTTGGAAATGCAAATAGTACTCTGGTATCACAGCGCACACTTCTCAGGGTCACACTGTCTCCTGGCACAGCCACTCCAGACCTGTCGCCATCTTAAAAACCCAGGCCAGCTTTTCTATTTTTCCTCAATTCATTGGAATTGAAACCTTAAGGTTCAAGCAGCTTTTCTTCCTGAACCCTTGAAGCAACAAGTGTCTGATGATGTTTCCTCTCCTAGATAATTGCTATGATCCTGCTCCCTTAAGGAGAACAATGCTTAGGACCAGCATGAAGACTCTATCCTTCTGCAGAAGAGCAGGAAGCTGTGCGTCTCACTGCCGCATTATTTCCATTCCTAATGCATTTTTTCCTATTCATCTGCCATCACTTCTGAATAATGATATAATTTTTAAGTTACTTCTTTTCTGATAATCACATGCTGCTCCCCAGTGCTTACTCAAAACACCAAACTTCTTCATGTACTATAAAGAGCTATCCATGATTTGGCCCTTGACATTTTTCAGCTTCATACCACATAATATTTTTAATCACAGTGTACATGTCTCTTTTACAGAGTGATATTTGCATTTCCCCAAAGACGTTTTGGTGTTCTACACTTCCAGGATATTGGATATGTTATTCCCTGGACCCAAAACATTTTCACTTCCAGTGTCGAATATACTTTGACCTCTAACATCTTCTCATTTTCAGATCTCAGATCACCTGTCCCCTTCCATAGAAGCTTTCCCTGGCTTCCCAAATTTGCACTGGTTTTTCTTTCCTCTGTGCTTCAGTGGCTTTTAGAGCTTTTCATATTGGATCACTTATAAGAATAACTTTATTATTTATCCATCTAAATCTCTCTACTATTCTCTAAGGTAAATCCTGTGAAAGCAGGGATTGATTGTGATTTTATGTTCTATGATATTCCCATTGTTTAGCATAGAACCTAGCACGTGGTAAAGACTTGGTTAAGATATGTTGGATGAAAGAATAATATGGATTGTTTTCTGTTAGATACATGGTTGTCTGTTAAGACAAATCTCAAAAATAAATGTAAAAAATTGCCATTACAATTAGCACCTACTTTGAGGGGAATAATATTTTATGTGCATAATTTCTGGTAGGCTTATTGAATAACCAGTCTCATTTCTTTCCAGGCAAGTTTTGTATCTCTGACTAAAGCAAAATTGTTGTGAGAATGTTACAAAAAGTGTGAGTGCCTGCAGCTGCCAGAAACTGTCTTTTGAAAACGTAATCACCACAGCAAATGCGTGTTTTCTCATTATATGGATATTTATGTGTATGTCTGTGCACAGTATGTTTCAAATTCCAGAAAAGATAAGAAAAATGTAGTTTGACAAAAGTTAATATTGCATTTTAATGAGGTTTTTCATGTTTGCGGATGCTATAACCTTGAAAAGGTTTGTAGAAGTTGTTTCTTAAAATGAGGCAAAGAGTAGCAAACATTGAGGCACAAGTTTAGACTTAGCAGTTGAACTGTAGTCAGCTGTTCATCAAAATGAAATAGAATTGGAATCACTAAAAATAATTTTTTTCAAAAGTCATATTTTTACGTCTCCTAGAATTTTCAAAAATGTGGTACTGACTGCTTATTTCAAATTAATCATTCTGTGAGATCAATATATTAATAGCATATTAGAAACAGATAAACTGATAAAGCAAAGGGTCAAACACATCACTATTGCCAGCTATGACTAAATTTTCTGGTACATTTCAAATATTTATATAAACACACACACACACACTCAACATGCGCACACATCTTATTCTATCCCAGATACTACGTTGTAATCTTCCTATTGAGAAAGTAAGAAATTCTTATTAAAATCAAGCTTATGTTAAAAAGAAAAAGAAACTATTGTTTTAGGCACAATGGCAGAATAGCTACCCACTATTAACAATTATAAAAGGGGAGGAAATATATGAAACTGCTATTTCGAGATATTGGGTAACAAGTAGTACAAAACTGTGATACACTAGGAAAGGAAAATAAATGAAGTGAATCCTACCATTATCTCATGCTTTGGCCTGAAGGCGTGTACCAGGCTACAGAACTAAAAAGATTATCTTAAAAAGATCCAGGTGGTCTTACTGACTTGAGAAGGCAGAAATTCGATAGCATGCAAAATCTATGCTCCTGTAAAGCTCTACAGCTCCTCTATTATGTTTCTATTGTCAGAAATTACATCTTTATGCATTGTATGCCCTATAACATAAATTTATAATTACTTTTATGCATTCATCTTTGAAATCAGGCAGGCAATGTAAAGTGGAATCACAAATCAGAAATACAATAATATTGACCATGTAGTTATTTTTACCAGAGATCTTTATTTCTTTATAGAACATCAGATTATTGCCTAATGCCCTTTTATTTCAACCTGAAAGATTAACTTTAGCATTTCTCGTAAGGCAGATCTACTGGTAACAGACTACCTTAGCTTTTCTTTATCTTGCAATGTCTTAATCATTTTTGAGAGAGAGTTTTGCCTGATATGAAATTGTCACATGAAAGTTTTTTTGTTGTTTTTTTGTTTGTTCATTTTCCTGTTTGGTTTTGGTTTTGATATTTTTTTTTTTTTTTGAGCATTTAAAATATCTTATTCTATTGCCATATGATCTCGATGATTTCTACTGAGCAACTGGCAATCTTACTAAAGATCTCTTGTATGTGACAAGTTTCTTTTCTCTTGCTACTTTCAAAATTTTCTTTGTTCTTGGATTTCAACAGTTTGTAATGCATTTTAGTATAGATCTCTTTGATTTTATCCTACTTGGAATTCATTGGGCTTTGATGTATAGACTTGTGTCTTTTGCCACTTAAGAAGTTTTCAGTCATTATGCCCTCAAATATTATTATGGCCTCTTTCTCCTTTTTTTCTCCTTCTAGGACTACAATAATGGGTGTGATGTTTTACAAGATGGTGTTCATTAGGCTCTGTTACCTTTTCTTTACTTTATTTTATTTTTTTGTTTCTGCTACCCAGAGGGAATAATTTTAATTGTCCAATAGTCTAGGTTACTGATTCTTTGTACTACCTTCTCAAATCTGCTGTTAAAGCTTTCTGATAATTTTTTTTTTTTTTAGTTATTGTAGTTTCTAGCTTCAGAATGTCCATTTTGTTGCTTTTTCATAATTCCTATCTCTTTATTAATATCTCCATTTTGTTCATATGTTGTTTTCCTGGTTTTCTTTAGCTACTTGAACATATTTAAGATAGTTCATTTAAAATCTTTGCCTAGTAACTCTACTTTCTGACCTTCCTCGAGGATGGCTTCTGTCAATTAATTTGTTTTTTCTATTGAAAGGACTATGCTTTCTTGTTTCTTTGTAGACTTTGTTATTTTTTTTGTTGTTGAAAACTATATCTATGAATACTATGATATGGTAACCCTAGAAATCAGATTCATTGGTTTCATGGTTTGCTGGTCTTGAGTGTTGAAGGCTGTACTCATCCATTTGCTTAGTAACATTCTAAAGTATTTTTTCAAAGATTGTATTTCTTGACATGTGTAATCATTGAAGTCTCTGTTCCTTTAGCTTATATTCAGTCTTGACAGATTCCCTTGAGCATCAAGAATTAGAAGAAAATACACCTCTCCCATCCTTTACAGATTGGTTCTGTGCTGACACACTTCTTTAATACTTAGCCAGGCTGTTTTCAACTCTCCCTTAGCCTTCTTTTTCTACTTTCACTAAGCGCAGAGATTACCCAAAATAAAATATTAGAATCTTCTCAGGTCCTTTATATGGATTATCTTGTCCTGGGCATACATGTGGCTTTTAAAATTCCTCAGTATATGCAGGCATCTTTAAATGCCCTACTTTCCCAAAGAAACTCTCTCCATGGCTCTTCCTCCCAGGTTTTAGGTGTCCTATTCAATGTTTCAACACCTGTTTTGCCTCAGGTGGCTGTGAGTTTTTCATTTACCTTACAATGTTCTTAAGCAAAGCCCACCACATTTTAACCCTGAGTGAGTTCAGAGGTATGTGAAACAGAATCAAGTGCCTTATGTTAGTATTTCAAGTAGCCCGCAGACAGATTAGAACACAAAACCACAGTTCTTTGCAAATAAGATCCTATCTGCCCCATCTGAAAGCAGGGACCTAGGTCTTGTGTTGTAAATGTGGTCCACCGTAATCAAGATTGTTGACAAGCCAGGGAGGGACAGGAAGGGCAGGTAAAAACAACACAAAGCTTTCTTGATGCTTTTTAGTTTCCTGTTTTTTATTCGAATGCTATAAACTTTGGACTATTTCTAGAATCCAAGCAAAGTTGGTTCTGACAGTTTCTGCTCATTGTTTAGTGTTTTTATAAAGGGATGGGAGTTTGTAGCTGTTCACCCTGCCATTTTTTTTACCTAGATTTATTTTAAAGTTCTCATATGTAATATATTATCATGTGGTAAGTTAAAGAAGCATATCATAAAGCAGAGAGAATACTCTTATAAATGAAGCAAAGAGTTAATGACTATAAGTGAACAGTAAAAGTAAAGCAGAAAAAGAATATCTCAATTAATGCAAAAGAAAGTGAGGAAGAGGAAAAATAAGGAAAAGAACAGACTGCACAAATGCTTAATAAATATGATAAATTTGTACCCAGCAATATGAATAAATAGAACAAGTACAATATATTCAAATGATTCAATAAAAAGGCGTATAATATCAGACTGGACTTTCAAAAAAAGTGAGACAAAACTATATGCTGGCTGTAAGAAAATCATTTTAAACACAAAATTACAGATAAGCCAAAAGTAAATGTATAGAAAAAAAGATATACTATGCACATACTAAACATAAAAGAGCTGAAGAGAAAATATTAATATCAGCCAAATAGAGTGCAAAACAATGGTTAATACCAGGCAGGAATAAAGAGGGAAATTTTATAATGACCAGAAAGTCAATTAACTATCAAGACATACCATCCCTAAGTATATACCCCATAACTGAGTTTCAAAATACATGAAGCAAAAATTGACAGAAGTGAAAGAAGAAATTGTCAAAGCCACAATTATAGTTGGAGACTTAAAACACTCTTTTCTCCCAAATAGATAGAATAAGTGGACATAAATTCAGTTAAGACTAAAAAACTTTATAAGCAAACTTAACCTAACTGATATTTATAGAACATTCTAAAATAACCACCCAATTAAAAGACACATGGACATTCACTCAGGTATACAATATGCTTGGATGAAAAAATAAATCTATAGGTAAATTAAAAAGTATTTTGAATTGAATAAAAACAAAAACAATGTATCATTATTTGCATTATGAAGCTGAAGAATCACTTATAAAAACGCTTAAAAATTAAACACTCAAAGAAGAAGAAATGTCTCAAATGAATATTTGGAGGTCTCACCTTAAGAAACAAGAAAAAGGAGAATAAATTAAACCAAAGATAGAAGAAAATAATACAGATAAACTTTAAACATCAAGAAAGTCAGTGCAGTAAAAGGATGATTCTATATTAGCACAATTGATAAGTTTTTAATCAAACTGATTAGAAGAAAAGAGGAATGATATAAATTACCAACATCAGGAATAAAAGAGGGAGCATTGCTATAACATCTATATGTATTAAAGAAAAAGTATGGATTTTATGAACAACACTATAAAAATTAATTTGAAAAAAGATTAAATGAACAAGTTCCTTGAAAGACACAGACAACAAAAGATCCTGAATACCCAAAGCAATCCTGAGAAAAACAATAAATAAATAAAGCTGAAGGCATTACACTTCCTGACTTCAAAGTAAATTGCAAAGCTATAGTAATCAAAACAGCATGATATTGGCATAAAAATAGACACTAAGACCAATGAAATAGAATGGAGAACCCAGAAGTAAACCCACATACTTACGGCCAAATGATCTTTGACAAGGGCACCAGGAACATATAATGGGAAAAGGAGAACCTCTTCAATAAATGGGGCTGGGAAAACTGGATATGCATATGTAGAAGGGTGAAACTAGATCCATACCTCTTGCCGTATACCAAATTCAACTCAAAATGGATTAAAGTCTTAAATATAAGACCCCAAACCATAAAATTACTAAAAGAAAACATAGGGGAAACATTCTGGGAAGCAGGACTGGGCAAAGACTTTATGAATATGACCCAAAGCACAGACAACAAAAGAAAAAATAAACAAATGGGATTATATCAAACTAAAAAGATTCTGTATAGCAATTGAAACAATAAACAGAGTGAAAGACAACCTACAGAATGGGAGAAATATTTACAAACTATGCATCTATCAAGGGATTAATATTTATAATATATAGGGAGCTCAAACAACTTCACAGTAAAAAAAAAAAAAAAAACAAATAATACAATTGAAGAAATGGGCAAAGGGGCTGAATAGACATTTCTTAAAGAAGGGCATACAAATGGCCAACAGACACATGAAAAAATTCTTAATATCACTAATCATCAGGGAAATGCAAATCAAAATCACTTTGAGATATAAGAATATAAGGATTTTTTCCTAGTTTGTTCAGTGGTATATCCTGAATTGTGCTTGCATATAGTACTTGCTAAATATATGCTGAATGAATGAATGAATAAACAAATAAATAAAAGAGTCCCATGAACATATGTAGTAACACTTGATATTTGAGAAGAGTGGTTTTAGACAACAACAGGAAAAGGATTGACACCAATAAATGGTGCTAGGGAAATTGGTTATACAAATGAGAAAAATGCAAAACTGGATTCTCAATCAGTTCCACATGAGTTAAAGAAGTAAAAGTTAAGACAAAACTTTAAAACTTTCAGAAGAGAATATATTAGAAAATCCTTAGGACCTCAAGGTAGAGAATGATTTCTTAGATATGATACAAAAAAATTCAAACTATAAAGGAGAACATTGATCATTTGAATGAAATTCAAGTAAAAATAGTCAACACATCAAAGAGAAAAATTAAAGCCAGAGTAGTATGCACTAAAGGAAATTATGTCCACAGCAGTTTCTGACCCAAATATAGACTCTAGTTGCTAGGTGCTAGGGAAAGAATTCTAATTCATAGTGTGTACAGTGGAATGAGCAAATAAGATTGGCAAAATTTTGTAAAATATTAATAACCACCAATTTTGTTGAGGATTGATAAAAATAACCACTCTCAAACAGTGCAGTATAACTATAAATTGGTATAATCACTTTGGAAAATAATTTGTATTATCTAGAATAGATGATGACTCAGCAACTCCATTTCTAGATATATATCATAGAGAAATTCTTGCACAAGTGCACAAGGGCATATGGAGTTGGCTGGTTGTTGCAGTATTATTTCAAAAAAGGAAAATTAAAAGCAACATGGCCACCAGTAAGAGAACTGATGAAAATCAAATCATAGTATATTCATAAATTGAACTACACGCCATCATTTTAAAGGGAATAAATTAAATCTACATCTACTCACTTGAAAAAATCTATAAAACAATGTTGGATGGGGAAAAAAGTACAGAAGGATACATACAATGTGAAATAATATGTGCAAATTTTGAACACACAAAAATACTGTATATTTTTATGAGCACGTAAATATCTGATAAAATTGTAAAATTAATGTGTGGGCGAGATACAATCAACTTTTGAATAGTGTTCACTTCTGACAAGAGACAATAGATAGTTTGATAAGAAAGGTATACAAGGGAGGCGTCTTCTGAATTGGTAAAATTTTGTTTTAAGAAAGTAGGTCTAGGGCAGATATGGCTAAATGTTTTATACATGTGTGTATATGTGTCCTAAATATGTTGTATACATGTCTTAAATATGTTATATATGTACACATATGTTTTAAATGTAATATATATGTCTTAAATCTGGACTTTTATACCAGTACTTCTTATACAGGCAGTATAGCATAAAGGTTAAAATTATGGGTTGTGGAACTAGACTGCCAGGGGATCACATCTCAGCTGTGCCGTTTATTATTGTGCGTTCTTGGGCATTTTACTCACTCTCTGATCCTCACTTTCCTCATTTGTAGTAGCACATACCCCATAAGGTTTTCCTGAGGTTTAGACAAGCTAATACATGGAAAGAACTTAAAACAGTACTCAACACGTAGTACTTTCTAACTGTTGGCTGTTATTGCTATTTTAACATGTTTGAAGTATTTCCTAATACACAAAGAGGTAAACCATGAAAAAAAGTTTGGCAGTCAAACTGATCTATGGATGTTCTAATAGTTACAATTTCAAATAATTAAACAAAGGCAAAACACGAAACTAAAGTGCTCAGTGTCATGATAGAGGCTTGTCTCAGTGGTGAGCAGAGGAGCATGAAAGCATGAGAAAAGACAGACAGGTGGTTCAAGGTTCAAAGAAGGCTTTCTAAAGGAGTTGATCACACTGCTGAGACTTGAAAACCATAAATGCAACCACGGCCATGCTAAGGTTTTTACCACTGCCTTAGTGGAGAATTTCTGTCATACATTAAGCCCACTGATACAACACCAGAATGCATTTAGCTGCTATTTTAAAAGCAACTTTATTTGTCCACTTTTATGTCCAAAGTGACATCTGTCACACCACTGTCTCAAAATGTTTCATAAGAGAAAATGGAAGTGTGCCAATGTTTCTTGGGGGAAAGGAAGAGATAAAATAGAGACATCAACACAAGAACTGACAGCTCGTCAGGACAGAGGTAAAATATTGTGAAGACATTGAGTAAGGCCTCCACCCCTTCAGTAAAAGTGCTTCAGCTGGAAACATACTAAAAACCTTTAAGAAATGATCAAATTAACCATGTGAAAAGAGTGACATTTATTTAAATAGCGAATTACAAACACAAAATCCTGAACTGTTTGCAACATGTGAGGATCTTGATAAAAATACTTGAAGCAGTGAGCATTACACTCATTTCACTGGCATGAAGGGGAAAGTTTTGCAAGAAGACAAAAAATATAGTCCAGCTTCTACATTACTCTGTATTCCTCTTGATCCCATAATTCTTATTTCTCAAATTTCATTCGTTTTGAAAATAAATTGAACTAAACAAAAAATAATTTCGACAGAAGTGACTACCGACTTTAAAGCTAGAGGATCAAATCCTTTGAATGTACGTGTGCACAAGTGCACGTAAAGACGTTTGAGTGCGAAAGATGCTGCTTTATCACACAGGCAGCATTCCATTGTTTTCTAAAACTTGGTTTATAAATGGCTGTTTTGGAATCCTAAATGTAAGTTAGAATAGGAAAAATGTTTCAGATGACAAGTAGGTTTCCAAGCCAGCCAACACTGACCAAATAACCTCTATAAAATAAAATAAGAAATAATTTGAAAACTTCTTGAAAGAAGTATGCTGTTGTAGAAAAATCAATGCATTTGGAATAAAAAAACTAAGATGTGGATCCAGAATCTTTCACAATACTGATGACCACCAATTTCTTTTCTTTATTCTTGAAATCCAGGAAATTGCACAGTCCCAGTTTTCCCATTGACTGATTCCTCTCTCCCTTTCCCTCTTTCTGGGACCTCTTTCTTTTCCCATTGCTTGTAAATATGGTCATAATATAAAATGAACTTAGCACAGCATTAATAAGATTAATAAAGACTGCAGCAATGATCAGTGGTGGGGAGGTCACGGGGGCAGCTGTGTATGAACAATACCAAGATAGTAGCAGGTTTTAAGTTATGGCTCCACAACTAACCAGCTCACTAATCTTGAACTAATTACTGAATGTTCCCTTGAACTAATAAGTAACTGTTCCAAAGTTTTAATTTCCTCATGTAAAATGGACACTATAATAGTATCTATCTTAAGAAGTTGGATTAAATGAGAAAGTATTTGTAAATTGTTTAGCATAGTGCCTGAAAAATAGTAATGATCAGTTGTCTATTGTTATCAAATAGTTTTATTATACTTTATAAATATTAATGGGAATGTTCAAATAAGAATTTTACTATATCCAAAAGGAAATAATTATACCAAACTTCTTTTTGCAAAGATCTGCAGAAATCCTTGTCTTACTTCAGTTGGTTCCTAATGAGACCAATCATTTTGAGACTTCCTGAAAAGGAAATACAGTATGATTATATAAATAACATGTACCTTAAAATTGACAAGCAGTTTACCGTTGCCTTTCTCTGGAATTTGGAAGTCTTCTGTGTTCTCAGCATTTATAGCCTTGGGATTAAATACTCAGAATAATACAGGTCTCACTGTAAAATGTTGGGGTCAGCAAGAAATCTTGGATCAATGCTATTAACTGATCAGCCAGTTTATCTAGTGCAACCCTGCCCTTGGACAGAAAGTGATATTTCCACAATTAAAAAAAATATATATTGAAAGTTTCAGTTTTACAATGGTGACTGCTCAGCAGCCCGTAACACAACATTTCTAATATCTCTCAAAAAGTCAGAGAAAAAAGGTGAAAACTCACAACATCACTAAATACTAAGAATTATACATAACTTATGGAGAAAATTCAGAAAATGTTTCTAATAACTCCTAAACTAAATTGACAAAAGTGAACTTCAACAGATAACCCATATAATCTCCCCATAAACTGGTATGCTCATTACCACCATTTTACCAATGAGGAAAAAGAGGCTCAGAGATGAAATAACATGCCCCAAGTCACACAGCCACAAGGTGGCAGAACCCACCTTTCCCAGCCCTGAAACGTTATTGAGTTCCAAACTATTTTACCAAACTCTCTACTTGGATTTTGAAGGTATCTTAAACTTTAAATGACAGAATTAGAAATCCTGATCATGCCACCCCACTCCCCATTGCTAAAACCTACTTCATGCCCAGTCTTTAGTATCTCTGTAAATTATGCCATCATCCATCCAGTGGACCAAGCCAAACAAACAAAAAATAAAAATGCACATAAAAGCTAGGACTCAGTCTTGACTCATGTCTCTCTCTTACTCTTCACAGTCATGTTGTTAGCAAGTCAACACTCCCCCCAAAATATATTCTAAATGCAACCACTTTTTTTCCATGTCTACTGCTACCTCACTAGTCTGAGCCACTAATGTCATCTCTGTCCTGCATTATTGTAAAAGCTTCCCAAGCAGACTCCCCTTTTCCACTCTTGCCTCCACACCAAGTCAAATAATATTCTTCTCATGTGTAAAACCATTGAATGGCTTCCCATAGGTCTTACAACAAAACCGAATCATTAAGGGGCCAACAAGGCCCTCCATGACCTGGTTCCCACATATTTTTCTGTTCTTATCCCCAATGGTTCTTCTCATTCACCATGTTATGGCAACACTGGCTTTCTTTTGGTTCCCTGAACATGCCAGCTTGTTCCTGCTTCAGGGCCTTTGAACATGCTGTTACCTCTGGCAGTAAGTCTCTAAGACAAATCTTTACAAAGCTCCTTCATTATTGTCATACAGATCACCTGAAACCACACCTCAAAGAATCATTCCCTGACCACCCACTTTAAGTTATGGTCAATCCCTACTCCATCACCTACTATGGCATCACTCATATGTGTTTTCTTCAATACAGTTATCATTATTGGAAATCATCTTGCTCTCTTATTTGTTTTGCAGAAATAAAGACCAACTAAATAACAAAATTAAAGGCTATTCAGATTTTGCTAAGGTAGGGGATTCAGCCCCCATCACTTGCATTTTGTCAAAGATTCAAAGACAGAGGAATGAGCAATATTTATAGTAGAAACAAGGAAAGGCTTCAGGAATATCCTTGTTGGCATGAGGAAGCTGGAGGCAGGCTAACTAGAATAGAAGCAAAGCATCCTACATGATTGGTTATGGGTGCATATTTGGTTGGTCCTAAATTGGAATTGGGGACAAAAATAATGAAACTGTTAGTTATTAGTCAAGTCCTAGCCACTATGGTACAATTGTTTAAAAAGCTACTGTTTAGCTTCCTGGATTGTTACTAGATATAGCAGTCTGACTTCCTACAAGTCAGATTTACAGAGGGCTGACTTCTTGGTCTGGTTATTGCAGATAAGAAGTTGGTTTCCTGGGCAAGTTCCTGCAGATTGTGGGTCAAAGTTCTTTTTTGATATATGATCTGGCCACTGCTCACTCACTCTCTCAGTTTGCTCGTCATATATGTCTCACAGCTGGAATTTCAACTGCAGGAGGGCAAGTTTCTTGTCCATCTTGTTCAAAATGGGTTCCCTAGTGACTAAAACACAGCCTGGGATGTAATAAGTACTCAATACATATTTGATAAATGAATGACTGAAAGGTAAACTGAGTGACAAAACTCTTTACTGCCATATCTTTTTTTTCTCTTAAAGCTAAAGGCAAAATGAAAAGATTTTTTTTTCTTGAATATTTCCAGACGTAAGTACAGAGCTTTCTTTTTGGCTGGCGTGATTGACTGATTTTATTGACGTATTCATCAACTAAACCACACTAATTCAGTCCCAATGAAATAAGATTATTATCTTAGAAATGAACAGTAAATTCCATCATAAATTATTCATCAAGGCAGAAGATGTACAATATTAATTGCCACTCAGTAATAAATGGGTAACTTGGCACAGGCTAGGGTAGGGGCTCTTTTACCTGTGTTGTTAATGGCTTTATGAGAGGATCGACTAGTCATGATTGGCCTACTCACAATTTAATAGACATGAAAGAGGAAGATATCAAGCCAGGCTAAAAAAAATTATAGGTAAAGAGCTGGTTCTAGTAAATTTTTACTTTCCATGTAAAGAGAGTTTAGGCACAAAGAACAATGGATATTGAATGCCAGAAATGAGTCTCCCCAACTCCATCCCTAGAGCTTTTCAGTATAAGTTCTCTTAGCTCCCTTCTATTACTGTGACCAGTTTGCATAGCTGCACTCTCCACTAGACAGTGAATTCTTTAGGTGTAGAGAGTGTGACTCATTCTTATATCCCCATATCCTATCACAGAGAATATGCTTTCTCAATAATTCTGAGACCAAGGAATGAATATTGTTAGAATTTTGTGTGATGTAGGAATTTCCAGCATAACTTTATCAGGCCTCCTATCAGACCCATCAGGCAAAGCAAGGGAAAGATCCCAGAGGACATTTTTCTGATCTATCAGCTAACATCCTAGGACAGCATTTGCTGTAATTATTCAGATATTTTAACATGGTTTTACAGGTTCAGTAGCAGAACTGGGCTTAGAAAGCAAAGCTAAGATTATTACCATGATGTCTCCTTAGAATGTCTTTGAAATAAATGAAATTATGCAATACTTAGACTTGTGTAGCAGGCTGGTTCTATTCTGAAACTCAGGGCTTTTTAAAATATAATATTGGTTGGTGGGACTAATGAGGGGTATACATATCCAAGGACTTTAGGTTTAAATGAAAATTGCTGAAACATTATGAGCAGCAATTTGTCAAAATATATCAAAATCTCTAAAACCAGGTATACCTCTTTACTTGGATATATCACTTTTAAAAACGTGTTGCATGAAAATGGAAATATAACATATGGAATGTACATATGATGGAATACTAGACAACTGTTCAAATTCTTGTTTGGGGGGATATTTAAAGATATGAATGTACGCTTATGCAGTGGTGCTAAGTTTTATAAAGCTAATGGATGGTATGTGTACAATAATTCCAATTTCAAGTGTATTAAAAATATTGATAGTTGAGATTTTACAAGGGAGCCGAGGAGAAAGGAAAGAAAGCAATGTTAAATAGATAAAAGATAAAGCATTGCCATGTCAGGAATGAATGGCTAAAAGTCAGCTGGAGATTGTGCCACTTTTCATTTTTCTGAACTAAAGATTCCACTCAGCACCCAGATAGGGGATGCAGGTAAAGGATGCAGTCAAAGCATGCTCCTGTAAGTCTGTTAATATTGTGCTGCACCAGGAGAGCAGCCATATCTCATCCTGCTGTGTTCTTTGGCCACGGAGCCACACTGACATTACAGATTTGGAATACAAATATCTGTTGAGCTATTTTAAAGTGCTCATTTTGTTTATTCTGCAGTGATTTATAAATCGTGCCATTATATAATAGATGTTCATTTATTTCCAGAGTACCCATGCATTAATGAGCATTAATGAATTGCAGGATGCTAAGCAATGTGGAATATAGTTACACGTGAGCTTTCTCTTTTAGTCTTACATCCATCTAGTTATGAAATACACACTAATCATCACTGGAACCAAGCTTATAGTATATGGTAATAAGCTTAGATAAGTGATGGACACACTAGTTTAAAAATTGTATCAAATAGATTCCTTATAATGAAATGGCATAATTATAACATCAAAGGCCACTGTGCTCTCAATAAAACAAATTACTTCAGGGGATATAATTCACTGACGATTAAATAACAATCAGTGCAGAATTGTGCAAGAGTGTCTATAATAGACATTTTACTGGCAATATGTACGTTACAAAGTCTATTGGCTCGGGACAGATGCACTGTAATAACTGGAATTTCTTAGCTTCTAAAATTAATATTTTCAAAATTATCTATGAAACTGTATTTGAATTTTAAATACACATAACAAATTTATTGTTAGCTTGACGATTGTGAATAATTTCCTGATTAAAAAGAAAGATATGTTCTTATTATCCACTGCCTCCTATACTCAAAAACTTAGCATAGGGGCTTGCAAGTAGTAGACAAGGGAGAGTTTTAGATCATTATGATAAAAAGCCACACTTCTGTACAAGAGATAAAACACTGGAGGATTGGCCGGGGGGTGGTGTGGAGTCCCTAAGCGAACTATGCACAAACCTTGCAAAGAAAAAAGAAAATTGAGGAAATGACAGCTCTTCCAGCACAATGACCTTCTGTGCCACAGAGTAAAGGCATTTTTCTGCAGGAATCTATAAGTCAAATACCTTGAGAAAATAATGGATGTGGCAGAAAAATATAGTAAGTTCAGAGACAATCTGGGGATCCTCCTGAAAATTGACCATGCAGTGATAGTTGTGTATTTCTAGGACAATAATTTACTCTCTCCAAGACTGAATAAGGCGATTTAAGTTAGCACAGTGGAAAAAGTGCTCATTGGAGGTTGGAGAGCCAACAAGGAAAAACAAGAAGTTACTAGGTTACTAGGAGGAGACTTTGCCCCTTACTGAGAGCTATCCTAGGCACACTGTGAGGCTCTTCACACAATCATACCATTGTGTAGGGAATTAAATGCCCCCCCCCCCAAACTCAATGAAGCTTGAATTGTGTCCTCGAAGTTTTATGTATTAGAAACTTGGCCCCCACTGTAACTATTGGGAAGGCTGGATATTCTATTATGGTAATTGAAAGGTGGGGCATTGGGGAGGTGATTAGATTATAGGACCATGACATAGAGAATGGATTAAATATGGTGGTCAGAGGCGTGGTTCTTAAGGCTTTAAAAGGAAAATTTAGGAGGAGCTATCTCTCTCTGCTCCACCGTTTCTGCCATGTGAGACCCCTGGGTCACTGTTGCCACCACCAAGACCCTTACCAAGTGTGTTCCCTGGACTCTGGACTTTCCAGCTTCCAAAATTGTAAGCAATAAATTTGTTTTTTTTTAAATAAATTACCCAGTTAAAGGTACCTTGGTATATGCAACATAAATGAACTAATATATCTTCCATGTAAAAAGTATGATGCTAAGAGCAATTTCCTGGTAAGCAGAAAATATAGCATGCTTTATCAGAGGAAATCTATCTGGACCCAGTAGTCAAACCAACTGTACATGCCAAAAGATTTTGAATAAAAAACTATGCTGGAAGTTTCTATCTGAAAGCCAAAAGGAATTTGATAGATTCTGTATTTATTCTATCTTAACACAATAGGCTTATACTTATTTATAGAAAACCTGTAATTTGATTAATCTAAACCCTATCAAGACAACCAAATTTTCAAGCAAGCTAATGATAATGATAATAATGATATCAATGACGATGATTGTAACAGTATCACTTTATATTTTGTGTCATGACACATAAGTTATAAAACACCGCCATAGTCATTATTTTGTTTAATCCCCACAGATCTGTTTGTGCCTTATGTCACTTCTTCCTGATCCAACCTTCCACTGTGGTTGAGGCAGTAAATTTGTACAGGTATATAAAATCTGACTACAACTTATCTCAGCTGGACCTAAACCTAAAATATAAACCTCTTGCTTTCTGCAGTGGTGTTTCTTTGATGCTATGGTACAACGCATCTGCACTCACACATGCAAGTCTGAAAGTACGACTGTTAATATCTCATGGCTAGAAGTGTTAGATTTCACAAATAAAAATACACAATGCCCAGTTAAATATGAATTTCAGATAAACTATGAATCACCATTTAGTATAAGTATGTTCTCTACAATATTTAGGACATATTTATACTTTAAAAAATTGTTGTTCATCTGAAATTTAAATGTAAGTGGTTGTTATTTGTTTTACATGCTAATCCTACCTGTGGATTAACACTCGGCCAGTGCAGAGTTGGAACTGGTGGCAAACAAATACTCCCTTTTCTGTCCATTGGCTGAGCAATTCTGAGGTGTATTCTACACAGAGACTCGGAAGATCTTGGTGTGATAAAGCCCTAGTTACCCACAGCCATAATAGGCTCTATATCATATGCCTGTATTATTTTTCCCTCCTTTCCATTTACCTTTCCTGGACTATCATTATTGTTACTTGAGATAATCACATCACAGAACAAACTGCCTGCATGAAAGTCCTTCTCTCGCTTTTTTTCTTTTTACTTTTCTTTTCTTTTTTTTTTTTTTTTTTGGAGGGAGGCAACTCAGGCTATATAAGCAAAAAGCAAATACCATGAAGATACAGTAGTCTTATAGCTAGAATAAAGCACTTTACAAATGTGCTATGGTCTGAAAGTTTGTATACTCCAAAGCTGACATGGAAGCTTGATCTCCAATGTGGCGATATTGAAAAGTGGGGCCTTCAGGAGGTGATGGGATTATGAGGGTTATGGCCTTCTGAATGGAATAATCCATTAATAGATTAACGAATTAATTGATAAGTGGGTTATCAGGGAGAGGCACTTGTGGCTTTACAAGGACAGCAGGTGAGCACATTAAAGGGCTCTTGCCATTTTCTCCATATGATACCCAGTGTAGCCAGAAGACTGTAGAGACTCCCCAACAAGGAGAAGGCCCTCAACAGATATGCTCTCTGGACCTTGGACTTCCCAGCCTCCAAAACTGAAAGAAATAAATTTCATTTTCTGATAAATTACCCAGTTTCAGATAGTCTATTATCAATGATAGAAAACTGACTAGCACAAAACGTAAAGACTAATTTCTATAGAGTTCAGCTGCATTTCCTAAGGTCACACTGCTCAGTACAGGCAAATCTGAAAATTGAACTTCAGTCTCCAGACTTCCACTCAATGCCCTTTTAACTATTAGACTATGTTCATGCTTATTTTACGGTATTTTTTTTAAAGTAGGAAAATCAACTTAATATTTCTGCAAAAGTGGAATAGTACCACCAATAAGAGTGAAAAACACAGATTCTTTCATTTTCTAGCAAAAAAAAAAAAAAATCCTCCAAATCTCACTACTGAAAGAACTAATATCAGCAATTAGGAATACATCATTCCAAACATCTTTCCATGCATCTATACCAAGATAGAAATATTAATACAGGAATATATATATAATAAATATATAATATATATATAATATAATCATATGTTATATATAATATTTTATATAATATATACCATAATATATATTTATATTGCATATATATCATATGATATATGATTTTATAATTACAATTATCAATACAATTTTACAAAAATTTAAGAAAAGGAAAGAAAAACTTTAGGGAATATTTCACTTCAGATGAATGCTTTTTTACCACAAGAGATAGTGTTTCTTAAAATATTCCTCTAAGAGTAACAAAATACATCATAACAAAATGAAGAAATTGGAGTCATTAGTTTTACTTAAATGTTTCCTTTTTGTACAGTGCTATTTGCTTACTATGAAAAATGAGGGCATTTGTGCTCTCACATTTTCTCCTATCTCCCTGAATTCCTTCTTCCCGAGTTTGTAAATGGTGTCATTAATTTTACATTGTCAGGGTGTCTAATATGCACATCCAGTTTCACAATGATAATTTCCACATTTTTATTGACTATTAGTTTTATATTTCGGTGGATTCAAATCTAACTGACCACACTCCCAAGATTCTCCATTCCTCATGTTATGTATTTTGATTAACCTCATAATTAGCTATGGACTTCTTCATTAAACAGTTTTTGTTTGTTTGTTTTAAAGAAGGGCTTTTGGATACTCTCTTCTCTCAGTTCTTCCAATTTTTGAAAATGTCTACCCATTGCCATGATATTTGAATGATATCTTCATTGATATAATATTCTTAATTCTCACCTGCTTTATTTTGAAAATTTATAGGTATATTTTCATGATTTTCTGGCCTTTAAAATCATGCTGGAAACACAGAAGGTAATCAGATGTTTTCTCCTCATAGGTGATTTGCTTTTCTAGCCTGGATGCCTAAAGAATTATCTTTTTAATCCAAAAAATGTAATAACTGAATTAGGCTAAATCTTCAAGCATCCTGTATGAAAATATTCTGCAACATTCTGTTTGTTGTAGTCTATATATCCAAAATTATATGGTTTCTGTGTTTATTTATTTACAGTCTATGTCCCCTAAAAGAAAATATGTTTCATAAATTTAGGGAATTGACTTCCTAGTTACTCAGCATCTACAATATGGCCTGACATATTATAGATAATTAATAGGTATTTGTTGAATGAGTGTTGTTGAATACATGATTTTCTTATTTCTGAGAATTTTTCTTGTAATACATAAATATATATTTTTAATTTTATTTTATCAATATACAATGAAGTTGATTTTTGTGTCCCTTTACCAATTCCTTCCTCCAGCCTTCTTCTCCCCTTTCCCACCCATCAACATCATATCTGTTCACTTGTTTTAACAAATTCAAGGAATTGTGATTGTTGTGTCTTCTTCCCCACTCCATCCCCCATTTGTATATTTATTTATCTATTTTTAGCTCCCACAAATAAGTGAGAACATGTGGTATTTCTCTTTCTGTGCCTGACTTATTTCACTTAATATAATTTTTTCTAACTCCATCCATTTTGCTGAGAATGGCAGTACTTCATTCTTTTTCATAGCAGAGTAGTATTCCATTGTGTAAATATATCACATTTTCCATATACAGTCATCTGATGATGTACATTTGGGCTGGTTCCAACTTTTGGCTATTGTAAACAGTGCTACAATAAACATTCGGGTACAGGTATTGATGGAACTGCAAAATGATGTAGCCTTTATGGAAAATGGTTTGGAGGTTCCTTAAACAATTACAGACATATCTACCATATGACCCAGCTATTCCACTGCTGGGAATATACTCGGAGGAATGAAAATCGTCATATTGAAATATATTTTGATGTAATTCTCACATATTGCCTCTGCTCTCCATATCTATTGTCTTAGATATGGAGATTTAGTGTCTTAGCACTCTGATCACTTTTCCTTTGTCATCTGCATTCATTGAAATGATCTAAAGCCTTTCCTCTATGACAGTAATGTTATTTTCAACTGTCTTTTCTAATAATCCAACAACTTTTTTTATTGAAACATATTGAGTGCACATATTTATAGGGTACAGAGTTATATTTCAATATATGTACTCAATGTGTGATGATCAAATGAGGGTAATTAGCATATTCATCATCTCAAAATTTTAATATTTGATCTCCTCTCTTCTAGCCATTTGATAACATGTAGTAAATAACTGCAAAGTATAGATGTCTAGCTCCACTGTACATCAACAGAATGAAATTTTCCTATCTAGCTATACTTTTGTATCTATTAACCAACCTCTCACCATACCCTCTCCATTTTCCCACTTCTGGTAATATCACTTCAACTCTTTCCTTCTAACAGTTCAACTTATTATTGTTATTATTAATAAATTAACTTATTTTTTAGCTCCCACATATGAGTACGATCATGTGATATTTATCTTTTTGTCCCTGGCTGTTTTAGTACCTTTTGTGTTGCTATGAATACCTGAGACTGGGTAATTTGTAAGGAAAAGAGGTTTATTTGGCTTACGATTCTGGGACAGCTGCATCTGGCATGGGCCTCAGGCTGCTTCTACTCATGGCGGAAAGTGGCAGCAGCCGGCGGGTACAAACAGATCACATGGCAAGTGGAAGCAAGAGTGAGAGAGAGGAGGTGCCAGGGTCCTTTAAACAATCAGATCTCATGGGAACTAATAGAGCAAGAACTCACTCATTACCCCTCCTCCCCCAGGGAGAGCATTAATCCATTCATGAGGGATCCACCCCCATAACTCAATCAGTTTCCAGCACTGCCACATTGGAGATCAAATTTCCACATGAGTTCTGGACGGGACAACACATCCAAACTCCATCACTGGCTTATTTCATTTAGCATAATTTTCTCCAAACTCATCCACGATGCTATAAATAGCATAATGTCATTCTTTTTTATAGCTGGGTAGTATTCTATTGTGTATTTACCACATTTTCTGTATCTAATCATCTGTCAATGGACATAAATATGCATTAAATATCTCCACAAAACTTAATTCCCATTGTAACAGTTGTGGATGGGAAATCCTGTCATGGAAATTGAAAGGTGGGGCCTTGAAGAGGTGATTAGATTGTGAGGACCATGCCCTAGAAAATGGATTAATAACAGTGGTCATAGGCATGGTTCTGATGGCTTTAAAAGGAGGAGTGAGGAGCTGCCCCTATCTGCTCCTCCATTCTCACCATATGACATCCTGCAATGCTGCAGTCATCTCACCAGATGTGTTCCCAGGACTTTGGACTTCATAGCCTCCAAAAATGTAAGCAAGAAATATTGCTTCTCTATAAATTACACAGTTCCAGGTATTTTGTTATAAGCAACAGAAATGGACTAAGACAGATGTGTTGTTTAATTCTCTTTGTTAGTATTTTGCTGAGAATTTTTGTATTTACATTCACCAAGTATATGGCCTTTAGTTTTATTTGTTTTGTCTTCATCTGGTTTTAGTATCAGGGTGATGCTAGCTTCACAGAATGAATTTGGGAGAATGAACTCTGCTTTGATTTTTTTTGGAATAGTTTGAGAAGAATTTTTATTAATTATTCTTGAAAAGTTTGGTATAATTTATCAGTGAAGCCATCCAGTCCTCAGTTTTTCTTTGTTGGGAGACTGCTGATTACTGATTCAATCTCATTGCCACTTGTTGGTATGTTTGGGTTTTCTATTTCTTTTTGGTTTTGTCTGGGTAGATCACGTGTCCATGTCTGACAGATTTTCAAATTTGTTTGTGTGTAGTTATTCATAATAGCTGAAGAAACTGTACAGAGACTACACTCCTACATTCACCCAGAACCAAAGCCAACACACCATCCCCAAATGAAACCCTGGGACCCATCTACAGAAAAATGCATTCCCTGTGAAAACTATTCCATAAAATTAAAAGAGGCAACTGTTCCACCAGATGTGCAGATATCAAAGTAGGCACACAGAAGTGAGAAAATATGATACCTCCAAAATAACATAATAATTCTCTAGTGATCAATCCCATAGAAATGGAAATTCAAGAAATGCCTGAATATTAATTAAAAATACTGATCTTACAAAAAATCAATGAGATACAAGAGAACGTAAGTAAAATCAGGAAAACATCTAATAATCCAAATAAGAAATTCCACAAAGAGATAGATGTCATAAAAAAGAAAAAAAAAAAAAAGCCCACAGAAGTCTTGGATATAAAAATTTCAATGAATAAAATAAAAAATACAATTGAGAGCTTCCAAAACAGACTAGATCAAGATGGAAAAAATGAAATCTGAACTTGATGTCTTGTCTTTTGACGTAACTAAATCAGAGTTAAAAAATGTAAAAAAGAAAGAAATAGGAACTAAAATAAGAAAAAATAATGATTTTTTAACAAAGCCTACAGGACGTATGGGATACCATTAAACAAAATACATTTGCATTATAGGAGTTCCCAAGGGAGAAGAGATAGAAAAACGCACACAAAACACATTTAATAAAATAGTAACTGAAAACCTCTCAAATTTTGTGAAAAATATGGACATCCAGATCTAGGAAACTCAGACCTTAAGTAGATTCAACCCAAAAATGTTCTCTCTGATGCACATTAAAATCATACTGTCAAAAGTCAGGGAAAAAGGGAATATTAAAAGTGGCTAGAGAAAAGCATTAGGTACATATAAGGGAATCCTTGTTAGACTACAAACAGATTTCTCAGCAAAACCTTTACAGGCCAGGAGAGAGTGGAATGATATATTCGAAGTGCTGAAGTAAAAAACAAACTGCCAAACAAAAATGCTATATTGAGAAAAGCTCTGCTTGAAAAAGAAGAAGAAATAAAGTTCTTCCTAGACAAACAAAAGCTAAGGCAATGTGTCTCCACTAGACCAGCCTGTAAAATAACCCTTAAGGGAGTGCTACAACTGGAAGTGAAAGGATGATCACTGTTTCATGAAAACATGTGAAAATATAAAATTCACTAATAGAGATAAATTTACAATCAATCTCAGAATATTCCAGTACCATAATTGTGCTTTGTCAATCTTTCAAACCTGTACTATGAAGGGTAACAGTCAAAATGTCAAAAATAAAACAAAAAACTAAAGGCACAATTAGTTGTTAAGGTACGCACAAAATATAAAGATGTAAATTAGGGCAACAAAAATGTAAATGGGAGAGTTAAAAATCTAGAGTATCTTTATGAGAACAAAGTTAAGTTGGTTTTAGTTTAAAATAGTCTATTATAACTACAGGATTCTTTATATTAGCTTCATGCTAACCACAAAGAAAGAAATCACAGTAGATACAAAAATGAGAAAAATAAAAATAAAAACAAAGCCTAGCAGCACAGAAAGGCAACAAACAACAAAGATAAACACCAAAATAAGAAGAAAGGAACAAAGGATCTACAAAACCATCAGCAGACAATTAACAAAATGGCAGAATTAAGTCTTTTCATGTGAATAATAATCGTGAATATATACATATTATAATATACATATATATGGATTAAATTCTCTCATTAAGAGATATAGAGTGGCTGAATGAATACAAATTTTAAAAAGACCCTAATATGTGCTGTCTACAAAAGGCTCACATTAATGGGACACACAAAAACTAAAAATGAAGGAACGTGAAAAATTATTCTATATAAATGGAAACCAAAAGCAAGCATAAATATTTGGTAGCTATATTTATAATAGATAAAAAAGACTTTAAGTCAAAAACTGTAAAAACAGAAAAGGAAGGCCATTATATGACTATAATAGGGTCTATTTAACGAGAAAATAATAATTGTAAACATATTTGCAGAAAACACTGGAGCACCCTAATATATAAGGCAAATATTATTAAATCTAAAGACAGAGATATAATAATAAAACAACAGTAGGTTACTTCAACACCCCAGATTCAAAAATGAGCAGATGATTTAGACAGAAAATCAACAAAGAACATCAGATTAAACTGCAGTCTAGACCAAATGAACCTAAAAGGCATTTACAAAAAATTTCATCCAAAAGCTACTGAATGCACATTCTTCTCAACTGCACATGGAACATTCTCCCTGAAAGAACATATGTTAGGCTGCAAAACAATTCTTAACAAGCTTAAGAAGATAGAGATCATATCAAGAACCTTTTTAGAACACAATGGTATAAAATTAGAAATTAATAACAGAAAGAAGTCAGAAACTTGACAAATAGATGGAGATTAAACAACATGCTCCTGGATAACCAATATGTCAATAAACAAATTAAAAAGGACATTAAAAATGTCTTGAAATAAACAAAAATAGAAACAAACCATACCAAATCCTATGGGATGCAGCAAAAGCTGTTCTGAGAAGGAAGCTTATATCAATAAATGCCTGCATCAAGATCTCAATTAGTCTAATGATGCACCTTAAGGCACTAGAAAAACAAAAACAAAAACCCAGAATTAGTAGAAGGAAATAAATAAGATCAGAGCAAAAATTAACAAAATAGGGAGTAAAAAATATAAAAGATCAATGAAGAGTTGGTTTTTTTGAAGAGATAAACAAAACTGATAATCCTTTACCTCAACTACGAAGAGAGATGACTCAAATAAATAAAATCAAAAATGAAAAAGGAGACATTACAACTGATGTCACAAAAATACAAATTATGAACAATTACACTCCAACAAATTCAATAACCTTAAAAAAGTGGATATATCCCCAGGCACATACAATCTACCAAAGTTGATGTATGAAGACAGAGAAAACCTGAATAGACTAATAATGTAAATATTAAATCAATAAAGTATCCCATCAAAGAAAAACCCAGACTTCAAAGCTAAATTCTACTAAACATTTAAAGAAGAACTAATAACAATTCTTCTCAAACTATTTCAGGAAAATGAAAAGTAAGGAATACTCCCAAACTTACTTTGTGAGGCCACCATTACCCCGATAACAAAACCAGACAAGGAAACAATAAAAGAAAAATGCAGCCAATATCCCTGCTGAACATAGACACAGAATTTTTTTTAACAAAATACTAGCAAACCAAATTCAGCACATTGGAAAGATAATTCACTGTGATCAAGTGGGATTTATCTAGGCAATGCAAGGATGGTTTAACATACACAAGTCAATAAATACATCATAATAAGAGAAAGAACAAAAACCATATGTTCATTCCAATAGACACATAATAAATATTTGACAAAATTTAAAATCCTGTTATAACAAAAACTCTCAACAAATTCGGTTTAGAAGTTACATACTGCAATACAAGAAAGGCTATATGTGACAAACCCACTGCTAACATTATAGTAAACAAAGAAAAGTTGAAAGCTTTTCCTCTAAGATCTGGAACAAGACAAGCATGCCCACTCTCACTACTTCTATTCATCATAGTACTGGAATTCCTAGCCAGAGCAATTAGGCAAAAGAAAGAAATAAGAGACATCCAATTTGGAAAGGAGGAAGTCGAATTGTCCCTATTTCCAAATGACATAATACCATATATATATACCTAAAAACTCCACCAAAAAAATGTCAGAACCAATAAACACATTCAGTAACATAACAGGATAAAAAATGAGCTGCAAAATTCAGTAGTGTCTCTACATGCTAATAATGAACTATAATAAAAAGAAAGCAAGAAAACAATCCCATTTACATCATCTGCAAAAACAAAGATAGAAATAAATTTAACCAAGGAGGTGAAAAAATCTCTACACTAAATATTATGAAACATTGAGGAAAAAACTGAAGAGAACACAGATAAGAATGAATATCTTGTGTCCCCTGATGAACAAATTAATATTGCTAAGATGTCTATTATACCCAAAGTGATCTACAGATACAATGCAATCCTATTAAAATACCAATAACATTCTCCACAAAAATTATATATATATATATATATATATATATATTATATATATATGTGTGTTTATATGTGTGTGTTTATATATATATATAAATATATCCTAAAATTCCTATAGAACCACTAAAAATCCGAAATAGCCAAAGCAATCTTGAGGAAAAATCAAAACAAACTAACAGAAAAACCCAAAACAAAAAAAACAGCTTCAGGTAACACACTACTGGACTTCAAAATATAATACAGAAATATAGAAATTATAGGAACCAAAACAGAATGGTACTGGCATAAAAACAGACGTATAGGCCAAGAGAACACAGTAGAGAGCCCAGGGATAAATCCACACATTTACTGACAGCTTTTTGTCAATGTTGCCAACAACACACAATGGGGAAGAGACTGTCTCTTCAATAAATGGTGCTGGGAGAATTCAACACGTACAAACTGAAAAATAATATTTGACCCTTATCTTTCACGATATACAAAATTCAACTCAAAATAGATGAAACTATTAAGAGAAAACATAGAGGAAAACACTTTATGACAATGGACTGGGCAAGGATTCTTTATACAATTCCTCAAAAGCACAGACAACAAAAGCAAAAATAGAGTAATGGGATTACATCGAGCTAATAAAGGTTTCCCATTGCAAGGAAAACAATCAACAGTTAAAAGATAACCTTCAGAATGGGAGAAAAATATTTCTAAACTATGCATTTTTCAAGGGGTTAATATCCACACTATGTGAGAAAGTCAAATAGCTCAATAGCAAAAGTACAAGTAATATAAGTAAAATATCATCAGAAATCTTAGGAGACATTTCTCAAAAAACAAACACGAAAAAACATACAAATAAATGTCCCAACAAGCCTATGAAAATATCCTCATCATCACTAACCATCAGAAAAGTACAAATTCAAATCACAATAAGATATTACCTCACGGCTGTGGGTTGAATGTGTCCTCCAAAGTTTCATGTGTTATAAACTTAATCCTCACCGTGATGGTGTAAAGAGGATGGGAAATCCTATTATGGTAATTGAAATGTTGGGCCATTAAAAGTGATTAGACTGTCAGGACTGTACTCCTGTTAATGGATTGATTCATTGATGGAGTAATGGGCATGGGTATGATGGCTTTAAAAGGAGAGCAAATGAAGAGGTTAGTCTCTCTTGCTCAAGCCATTCATCATGTGACACCCTGCTTCACTGTAGAGAGCAACCAACAATAAGGCCCCAACCAGATGTGCCTCCCTGAACTTTGGACTTCACAACCCCCAAAATTTAAGTAATAAATTTAGTTCTATTATAAATTGCCCAGTTTCGTGCATTCTGTTATAAGCAACAGAAATGGACTAATACACTTACCCAACCAAGTAAGATTGGCTGTTATCAAAAAGACAAAAATTAACAAATGCTGGCAAGGATGTGGAGAAAGAGGAACTCTTATACACTTTTGGTGTGAATTGAAATTAGTGCACTCTTTATAAACATCAGTATGGAGTTTTCTCAAAAGATTGAAAATAGAACTATTGTACGGACTAACAATCCCACTACCAGACAAATATTGAAAGAAATTAAAATTAACATATGAAAGAGATAACTGCATTACCGTGTTCATTGCAGCACTATTCACAGTAGCCAAGGGATGGAATCAAACTGTGCTGAACAACAGATGATTAAAGAAAGAAAATGGTGGTATATATACACAATGGAATACTATTCAGCCCTTATAAAGAAGGAAATCCTATTATTTGCAACAACATAAATAATCCTGAAGGACATTATGCTAAGTGAAATACTCCACACACAGAAAGACAAATATTGCCTCATCTCACTCAATTGTAGAATCTAAAAAAAGGTGTTCTCATAGAAGCAGTGAATAGAACAGTGATTACCAGAGACTGGAGAGTGGAGGGGAGAGGGGGGATTGGGTGAGGTTGGTCAAAGGATAGAAAGTTAAATGAGATCTTGGCTTGAAGTCTATTTTATCTGCTATAATTACGGCAACTCCTGGTCATTTTTGGTTTCCATTTTCATGAAATGTCTTTTTCCATCCTTTCACTATTAGTCTATGTGTGTCTTCATTGGTGAAGTGAGTTTCTTGCAGGCAGCATATAGATGGGTCCTGTTGGTTTATGCATTCAGCCACCAGTCTGTACCATTTAAGTGGGAAATTTAGTCCATTTATATTCAGGGCTGTTATTGAAAGGTATTGCCTTATTCCTGCCATTTTGTTAATTTGTCTATGGTTGTTTTATAATTCTTATGTTCCTTTCTTTCCCTTTTATTATTTATCTTTGCTGTTGGACAGTTGGTGGGACTGTAAATTAGTACAGCCATTATGGAAAACAATATGGAGGTTTCTCAAACAACTATAGCTAGAACTCCATATGAATAAGCACTCCACTTTTGTGTATAAACCCACAGGAATGCAAATCATCATGTCAAAGGGATACCTGCATTCCCATGTTCATTGAAGCTCTATTTATAATAGCCAAGATATGCAACCAGCCTAAATGTGCATCAAGGATGACTGGAGAGGAAAATGTGGTATATATAGACAATGGAATACTACTCTGCCATAAAAAGAATGCAATTCTGCCATTCGTAGCAACATGGGTTAGCCTAGAGAAAATTATGTTAAGTGAAATAAGCCAGGCACAGAAAGAGAAATACTACATGTCCTCACTCACAAATGGGAGCTAAGAAACAAAGAAAGAAAGACCATAATAAAATGTTGAACTTTCAGAAGGAGAGAACAGACCTATAGTTACTAGAGGTGGGAAACAGGGAGAATGAGAGGGATAGAAAGTAACTGGTTAAGGGACACAAAAATAATTACGATTAGTAATGATGAACATACTAATAATATTGATTAGATCATTACATGCTGTACACAAATACTGTCAACTCTGTACCCCATAAATATGTATAACTTAAAAAAATACATCGTTTAAAAAAACAAAGTTAAAATTAGAAGGCAAGAATAATTTCTCATGTTCTATTGCACAGTAGGGTGGCTATAGTCAACAACAAGGAATTGTATATCTTAAAATAAATAGAAGAGAGAATTTTGAATGTTCCCACCACAAAGAAATGTTAAATGTGCTATTACCCTGATTTGATCATTACACAGTGTATACATGTATCAAATATCACAATGTACTCATAAGTGTGTACAATTACTATGTATCAATTAAAAATACAATGAACAAATCTTAGCATGTATGTTAAACAGAATTTATGTCAGGTAAGTTTTGTCTTGAATAGACATTCACTGGAAGCATTATCTATAATCATAAACAAATCAATCCAGTCAGTAGGAAAGAAACAGTTAATTGCTACTAAATAGTCATGACTGTCTGAAGTATCTTTTCACAGGAGACGGGGGGGAGTTAGTATTTTATCTAAGCTGCAGATTTCTCAGAGGCTATATTTACCAAACTGGTTAAATAAAATTAATAGAAAATGAAAAGGAATACTTAATAATAGGAAAAACAATCTATATTAAATTAGAATAGTTAAATAGAATGTTTTATTGCTTTGATATTTATTTAATTTTAGTATTTTAATTAATTATAATATTGGAAATTACAAGTGACCATTACATTTCTAAATTGTACAATATATTATATCAAAATCCAGAGACATGCCCACCTTTTACTGTTTTCTGGAAAATAATATCAAACTCTACATGTGAAGGAGGTGTGGAAGTTTAGGAGCTCCATCTTAAATCTGGTCACAATAAGGCACTTGAGCTATCTCAGAATGTTTTTTCATGATGTACTGGAGCATATTTTTGTATTTTTTCTATCAATGGATTCTTGATTGACCTGCTTTCTCTCTCAGACTGTATCTACGTTCAGAAATAATTCAATTGCTTACTCAATCATTTCCAGCAAATAAGCAATAGAGAATCAAAGCATTTTAGAGCTGGCAAGGCCTTTGAAAATCAACTAATCCCATTTATAATGTTGGAGATGAGGAAACAGAGACCTAGGATGGGAAAATTAATTTACACAGTACAAAATCCAGGAACAGAATTAAGACCTTTTGATTACCATGCTTTTCATACTTTCCCCTGCGTTTAACTACCTACTAGATTTGACTAGTATTTTGTTTGTTTGTTTGAACTAAATTGCAATATACTTGTCGTCAGAATCCAATTAACTGGGCAATGATTTTGAATTTCTGTGGACCAAGAGTCATTCTTTACCAAAGGCTTAAAATCTATTAGCTTTGTCTATAGCATTCCTCCCCCATCCCCTGTGGTCCTTTACTTTGTGCTGGACCCTCCCTACTGATCTGTATTCTTTTAGGGACAACAAAGGTTTACTTTCAGCAGGCATTTTAATAGCCCTGTAAAGGTTTACTGGTAACAGCTCCCAGGTAATTTGTTTTTTAACAGATGCTAGGCATTCAATACACTCATAGAGAAGGTTTCTCTGTGGTACCATAACCCTGAGCCTCACACCAACCCTTACAACATGCAAGACACTATCTACTCTTCCCATCAAAGGCAACAACCCAGTACTTATTCATTTTTACATCCACTTGCCAGCAAACATCAATTGTATGGTTGCTCTATACCATGCACAATGCCAGTTACTAGATAGATAAAGAGAAAGAGGGTCCAGTTCCTGTCCTCAAAGCATTCACTATGTAGGTCTTCAACAACAAAAGAAAATAATTTGTTCTGCAGCAGCAACAACAACAAATTAATAAAACCAGTGCTTCATCTCTGGTTTAGTTCTCTAGGATCAAAAATGCCACTTAATAAAATTTCTCTGTAGATGGAAGAGCAATATTTTACTATATGACCTCATTAAAGCTACTTTTGTTTCTATAAATAAGAACCCTTGAATGGATCAGTATGAGAACCGACATGGGCATCATTCATTAAAAAAAAAAAGGCAATTGTTCCCACAAATCTGCTACACAGATTTATTGATTTTTTAATTTCCCCTGGGGAGGGAAACAAGATACATAAATTATAGCATCCCAACCATTTCTCCAGATGAATACCTATAGTTAGGCAAATAATTTAAGGGGAATAGAAATGTTACCCAGATAGTTTTTTTCCTCTCATCAAGATATTATCAAGTATATTATTTCTCACTGCCAGGAGGATAAACATAAAGAATTACATTTTTAAGTAGCTTAGCTAATTTTAAGACACATCAGTTTTCATGTGTGAAATGAGTGCAGTCTGGGCATATGATGAAATATGCATGAAAATGTAAACACATATCTGTGGTGTAGATTTAAGGAGGATGTTAGAAAACTGAGAAAAATCTTGTACATGCCCATTAAATATTTGAAAAATGATCAAACTTGTCCCCCACAAGGTAAAACAGCACTAAGACAGAACTGAAATTTTATATATTAATTTGCAGTCATGCATAAGACATTCACTTTGTTTCAGGATTCCTTTCCAAACTGGTGAAAAGTATTAATGAAACAGCATACATATGGATATGTAAGTACAAGTAGATGACTGTCCAGGAAAATGAAAAAAGTCCAGAAATGCTGTGATATGAGTTGCTATGGGGGTCATGTAAGATACAAAGACCAGAGGAAAGAAAACTTCACAGGGACAGACAGCTGGCTTTTAAAATCTGAAGGTATGTTCAAGTCAACAAGGTTGCATTCTTATTCTGCATAAATCCTGAGGGCAGACCAGGTCAAAAACATGTTTTTACAGAGATCAGAGCACAGTTTAATAAAAGGGAGGGTTAAAGAATACTCTGCCGATTAGAGTTGTCTGTAAATGGAATAGGCTGCCTTGTAAATCAATGCCTCTCCTGTATCAGAAGTGTTCAACAAAAAAGCCAGGTTGGCTAATCATCAGGTATGCTGAGCAATGTGATGATATGTTTTTGCCTTTTAAAATTAATAATATATTTTGTAGTTGCTTATATTTTGTAGTTGCTTACTACACTGGCTGTAATTTTTGTTGGTAGCTTAAAACTCCTTGCAAGAGATATTGCATATTAACTATAAATTCAGGGTTGAAAATTATAAACAAACTCCAAAGCAGTTAAGCAAAAAAGGAAAATGTGAGAATGGGGGAACTCTACAAATTGAGACATTAGTCACTTCCCACTTTTCCAGATAAGGACCCTCTGGGTATGCATAGTTCTAATCTTTCACACCCAATGACTATTAAGTATGTTTTATAATTACATTACTTGTATCCCCAAAAAGAAAAATTAAGAACATCTACATCTTGCTGCATAAGGATTCAGAGGAGCTTCATGGGAACTAACAGCAGAATGCAGTGAGGCCACAGGAAGGACCAGGGCTTGGTCTACATGGTAGAGGTGACCATGACATGAGGTCACGAATTGTTTACATCCTATCCATTTAATAGACCAGACAAAATTAGAGTTTCTTTATCAAAATTTGAAAGTTAGAGAATAATCCGATTAGTCCATCTTGATATAGGTGGCTCTTCCAGTCTAAATAGCAATGACTGGATGTTGGGGTCTTATGAAACAAACCTGCTGGCAGAGGGCACATCACACTGAATCAAGTGGCAATTCTGAGATGATGACTTGCTTGCTAAGAAGATGCCCTGAAACTTGTCTACCACACGTGCACTCAATTGAACACCATATGAGTATGTTAGCAACAATTAAAAGGATCATACAAATACAAGCAAAACGTGCATATTCTTTTCAAATACTTTAAAACGACTTAAAAAACAGTGTATACTTCATATCTATTATCAAACATCAAAAACTATCAACAACTGCTTAAAGAGGGTAATTGATTGTCTTGAAAATGTTTCGAAGTTTAAGGGTTGAAAGTGTGTAAAGCAAAGTGACATTCTTGATTACTATTGACAGGGACAGAAATATTTCACGTGTAAGTTACTGGGCTATCATTCAAATTCCTACATACTGTATTACTCCTCTAAAATGGAAAGAAAGAAGACTATAATGTCTTATTGTGCTAATATTATTTAATAAGCATTTAAGAATACCTTTAGAAATCACAAGTTAATAGCTATGAAATAACAGACACATGAGGAGAAACAAGTAACAAGACTTGGTTTTCAACACAGTTCAAAATTTTGACATAACAAGTAGAAAGCTACTCTTCCCAGTTTAATATGTATTCTGAAAGTCAGAGTTATTGTTTAGGAATGATTTGGAAGAAAACCAAAGTCACTTAGAATAGATCCATAAGTCCTTGCACATTTGTGGAAAATACAAATCATTCCACAGGGAAAATAGGAGGCAAATATATTATATTATTTTTCTACAGTTGCCATAACAAAGCACTACAAACTGGGTAGCTTAAACAACAAAAATTTATTGTGTCACTGTTCTGAACGCTAGAAATCCAAAATTGAGCTGTTGATAGAATTGATTTGTTCTGAGGGTTTTGAGGAAGGATCTGCCCCAGACCTCTCTCCTTGGCATGTAGATAGTGTCTTTATGTTCACATGGTGTTCTCCTTGTATGCATGACTGTCTTCAAATTTCCCCTTTTTAAAAGGATGCCTGCCATACTGCATGAGAGCCCACCCTTCTTTTTTTTTTTTTTTTCCTTTTTGTTTTTTTTGGTGTCCAGCAATGGATCGCAACCCTCAGTGTCGCGCCCGCACCGGCCCAGGCC
>NW_007726830.1:303191-308220 GCF_000696425.1 Galeopterus variegatus
ACCCTCGGCGGGAGCGCCACCGCGCTCCCAAGTGGCGCACTGTAGCAGTGCGCCACCAGGCTGGCCCAACCACCCTTCTGACCTTACTTTAACTTGAGTACCTTTGTGAAGATGCTGTCTCCAAATAAGGTCACATTCTGGGGTACTGGTGGCTAGAATTTGAATGTATAAATTTGAGAGGAGGCACAATTCCACACATAACAGACACCTCTGAAAATTATGGGAATGCTTTATATAGGCAGAAATTCAATACTCCTTGAATAGAAAACCACCCAATTTCAATTTTTAGAAGTACTTTAAATGAATCTAAAAATTCTTCCCCATGTAACACAGAGCTTCCACTGACTCAATTCCATTCACTCAGCACATTCAACTTAGACATCTTGAGTATAATGTAGTTGATGTAAACAAACTTTGTTATTAGGTAGATAACATCTTGATGAGCTCACTAGAGAGAATAGTTTAAGTTAACCTCTTACTTATCAAGAGCTATTTACATGTACCTGCAATCTACTTTCAGACATTAAATGTGAACAAACACTGCTTAATGAAAGCTCCAATACAATTATTTTCACTGTATTTTCAAATCAATTAGCCTATGCAGAAATGTCCACCCAGTATGTTGTTGACAGATAAAAGAGGATAAAGAGAGAAAAAGTTATTATCTATGAAAATAAAAGTAAAATAAACTAATATCTACTCAGCACCAATGCTGAATATCTAAGGCACTCGGTTAGGTCCTCTGCATATCCCATGTTATACAAATTTCACAGGAATCCTTTGAGGTATATATCATTCTCATCTTAATTTTATGTCGAGAGCCATCCTGCTATAGGGAATGGCATGGGAGCCTGAGGAGTGATACCCCTTGTTCAACAGGCTGCAAGGGGGTCCCGTGTGTGTGACATGGCTCCGTGGAATTTCCCGTTTGTTCCCCTTTGGTTGCTTGACAAGGCTTCCCAGAATTAAACCGCCTAACCTTTTGGCTTAGTATGGCTTTGCGAGATTCAGAGTGCCCTGGAGTTTCTCAAATAATATGTTAATAATACATCAAAATTAATTGGTTTATTTATAAGGCATTGTCAGTATTAGAGGTGTTTTTGATGTGCGTTCCAGGTATCGGTTGGCTTGATTTAATTTTGTTGCTGATTTTTCCTGTTGGTGGTGTGCACGTTGACCCATAATTTTAGAATAACTAGTTCTATAGTTGTGATCATGATTTTGTACTTGTGGAATGAAATTATTATGTTGGATTTCTATCCACATGCCTCAGGCAGAGGGTGGGTCCGAGTGGAGTGGTGTTTACAACTATTTGATCATAACCAGTTACAGATTTCCTTGTTTTCCCCCATTCCCAAAGTTTCACTTGATTTACCAAGAACATGTTGTTTCCCTAGTAACAATAAGAATGATATAGTGTATTTTTGTTAGTTTGAGTAGGATCATTTAACTTTTCACTTTGTCCCCTGTGCTGTTCCTGAAGTCTATTGGCAGGGAAATCAAAGGTTTCATTATAAAATAAATAAGTTAAATAGTAGAGAAACACAAACAAATTTTGATATTAATAGGTTTTGTTTAAATCAGTTTGTAACACAAAATTTGTAACAATAACACAGATATTTAATAAAGATTTATAGTTAAATTTTATAATATTCATGTTATAAACATTGTGATTTTGATTATAAATTAAAATGATCAATATAGAGTATAAGCAATATTAAGTTGTTAACCATAACTAATCAATGTTATTAATATTAAGAGCAGTAAGTAAGATTAAAAAGGGGTTAAATTGTAAGCTAAGAAAGTTAAGGTTTATGACTGAGACCAAAAGTCTGACATTTTAAAGCCAAGCATGTTGCTATTGTTTAGTATTCTGGCAACAAGCCACAGGCTTTGGGGTGAACTACTGATGCATGGGTAGATATTTTTGTCAGAGCATGAGAGCTTTGGAACATTTTGACCTTTCCTTTCCAACAGAAATGAAATAAAAATGTTTTGATTAAAGATAAATCATTATGTAGAGGATTAAGTAAAAAAATATATAAATAAAGCAAGATTCATATGGTTGTTGTCCACAGTTGCACTAGACATCTGTGGTCCATGTCTTTCTTTTTTCACCTAATCCACACCACGTATTCAGGTCCAACAAATCCTGTGGAGATGGTCTCCGGTAATTTTACAGATGCGTAAACTGGATCTCAGAAAGGATAGATAACTTGTTCAGATTTAAAAAAAAAATAAGAGCCCAAATTGAATTCAAGTGTGCCTCATTCCAAAGCCTCCATTATTTCCACTAAACCCATTTCCAGTATTTAAAGAGGTGGTCCCCAAACCAGCCAATGAAATCAGGGACCTGCATACTCAAAAACTGGGGGGCATAGAGAACAGAAATTATTAACTATTCATTAAGAATTTTTTTTGTACTAAACACTGCCCTAAGTGCTGAGTTCACTGTCTTACAGGAGTTTGGCAAGATTTCTGCCCTCACGAATTTTGCATTTGCAGTTGCAAATATACATATGTGAGGGGTCTTCAAAAAGTTTCTGGAAAGATTCATATTATCTTTGATCTCTATTTTGCTGGGAACTTTTTGAAGTACACTCATAAATACACACACATATATATGTGTGTGTGAACTTATATATCTGCATATATACATATAAATATATATATAATTTAGCGCATAAAGAGACCACTGTAAAATTCTCAAGATTCCCAAACACATTCATTAATTGCCTAATTATTCACAATTACTGAAAATTAAATAAGTATTCTTATCATACTCTAGTTATTTTTCTATTTTTTATTAAGTTTGTTAATTTCTTTTTTTACATTATATGATGTTGTTGCAGAGCACTTGAGGGGGAGGGGGAAAAGGTAAGTGGAAGGAAATAGAGAAAAAGAGGAAGGAGCGGGTGTGGTTGAGGCCTGTGGCACCCCCTTCATTCCTCCAGGGAGACCAGGGTACTTCCAGCAGTGGCTTGGTCATTGATGGGCTGGGTACAGAGGTCAGGGGGCTTTGGCTGAAGCCCTCACCCCCCACCACCCCAGCTCAGGAGCTCAGGGCACTTCTTGTGGTGGCTCAGTGGTCATCACTGGGCTGGGTGTTGGGGGACATGGCTGAGGCCCCCAGCCCTCCACACTCCCTGGCTTGGTAGCCTGGGGTACGTCCAGTCCTTTTAGGTTTTATAGGTGTTCTTTGGTAATGTGAGACCTTTACTAGTTAGTATCAAACTTTGTCTCTAGTGTGTAGGTATTTTGTTTTTTCTTCCAGTTCTGTGTTGGATTATTCACTGTTCCCACCACTTAAACTCTGCACTGGAACTAATTTGTTGTCCTCTGCTTACTTCTAAAATGGGGGTACTTCCTGTGGGGACCAGCACTTGAACTCTGTGGTTGAGCTAAATTGCTACTTTGCTGCTGATTCCCTGGGGAAGGCTTTTTGTGCAGCTCAGGTTTAATGGTTGACTTAGGCACTTCTGGGTCTTGTGAGATCCAGTACACCTGGGTTGTGTAGAAACTCTGGTCTGAGCCTGAGACTTTTAAGCAAACTGCACCCCCTGCAGTTCTATATTCCTGACCAGTCTACACTGAGTGGGCCTATGCTGAATGGGGGGCAGATCAGCTGTCCTTGCTGTGCCCCACTGTTCTCCTGGTGGGCCTGTCTCCCCCACCATCCATACTCCAAACACTTCCCATGGGACAGGCCACATGCCGGTCCCTTGTGATGACTCACCAGCCTCTGAGTCGCTCCTTTTTTTCAGTTGTTGTGGCTGCTCACACCTATGTGGGTCCACAGGAACCCTGTTAGTGGTCTTGCTGGCCTAGAGGCTACCAAGGCCCTCTTCTCCCCTGGCACCTCAAAGCAACTTCATCCGAAGAGCACAGCTGCAGCTTTTGCCAGCTCTTGCTCTGTGCATTCACCAGCTCTAGCCTTGAAGTGGCTGGGGTTTGAAAGTATTGGAGCAGTCCTTTCTCTCATCATGGCTTCTCTCACCTTCATGAGCTCTGTAGGTCTCCCTTCCTCTTCCCCTGAGCTCTAGCAGCCCCAGCTTGGCTGTTGTTGCTTTTTAAAAGTTGTAAATTGGTTGATTTGTGGGAAAGAGTGATGTTGGGCACCGTCTATTCCACCAACTTGACCAGAAGTCCCCTGATGATAAAAAGTTCTTAGATCATAGTAATACTTTCCACTGAACACTTCTTATGTACCGGATGCTATTCTAAGAACTTTAAATGTTTAACTAATTTTCTCCTCACAACAACCTCATGAAGTAATTATAGTTATTATCTCCATTTTACAATATAGGAACTGAGGCAAAGAGAGGTTACAAACTAGTCCAAGATCACACAGCTCATAAGCAAACTGACCAGGCTTAGAATCTAGATATTTCTGATTCAACAGCCTATGCTATATGCCATTATGGTAAACTGTCTGGAGAGGGGTTAAGTTGCTTGTTCAAGGCTAAAATATGTTTATATATTTACCCATATCTCATCTTGAACAAGAAATAATTTAAGCCAGCTCAAGGGGAGAGAGGAAATCAAGCATAGGGATATAAAACGGGTTAAGGATCAGATTAATAAATGAATGTCATATGGACTCTAATTTTGCCTTACATGGGTCGTCACTTGTATTCTAAGCTCTAAATCAATGTAAAAAGGAAAAGCCAGCCAGTGTTAAATTTCAGAGTACCCAGATGAATTGTTCAGAACTACAACTGCATTTGGCACTGAAATCAGATAAGGTTTTCTCTCAAGGATTTTTTTCACAGATGATACCTTGTACTGTAATGAACATCCGCACAATAGACAAAATGAGGTCTTTCAAAGGGCTGCTTTTTTGTTGCCCCTCCTATAAAATGAAATCCCCAAAGGAAAGCTTAGTAAAAACAATTCTGTGCAGGGCTCAAACAAAATGAGCCAGATAATTAGCTATTTGCTACCTTTAATCCCCCTTTTTAGTATATCTTGAGCAATAGATGGTATATATATATATATATATATATATATATATATATATATATATATA
>NW_007726830.1:308273-333229 GCF_000696425.1 Galeopterus variegatus
TATATATATATATATATCCTCAAAACAATTATCCTCAAGTACTGTGCCTCTCAGCTGATTTTCTGGTAAATACTGAGCAGCAATGATTTTAAAATTATGTTCTCTAATGTGTTCTGAATGTGTCTCCTTTCATATTGCCAGTTAATTACCACATTTTCGGTAACCAATATTTGAACACAGAGGAGAATTGACACCTGGTTAGGCTTATCACTTTCTTAATAACTACACATGCCTAAAAAGATTGTCCTCCTGATTCAACTAAATAGCTCAGGGAGGAAAAATTGAGATAACTATAACAGTAAGTGCTTTATCCAATTCAGTTCAAGGGTGTATCCTACATGAAAACACTCTCCCAGCAACTCCAGGTGAGGCACCATCAGACACCACCAGCAAATGTGGGGTTGAAGTTCCTTAAAACATTCAGTTCTTCCATGAGGTATGTGAAATAAATAAACATTTAAAAACCTTGAAAAATAAAAGCATATGTCTAAACATGCCATTCTTGTCTTAGCAAGGAAAATGTAAATGTTAACACAATCAGATCCAGCTTGCAATGTTTAAAAATCACAGAGGTATTAAGAGGTACAGCCAAAATTTGAATCCTATTTTCTGGCTCAAGAGTTAATACACTATTATGTTACTACTGATTTGTTTTTAAAACAAAATTCCAAGAGAATGAATGCGAACACACCGCATCAAAAGCTTAAAAACTCATCTTCCTTGGGAATTTGGTGAGAAAAAGTTACAGACTATTTATTGAGTGTTTACTGTATTTATTTATTCATTTATTTATTTATTGAGTTCTTAACCTATTTCAAGTAGTTTATATTATTCCTTTCATTTTAATCTTCCAACTTTAAATGATATGTATAATCTTTGCTATTTTGCAGATAAGAAAATTGAGCATCAAATAAGGGAAATGATTCGCCCAAGTCAAATAATAGGGGCAAAAACTGGATTCATATTCCAGTCTCTAATTCTATGCTTTCAATCATTACACTACAGAGCCTTCCCTAAGTGTAAATATTCACACAAAGCAGTCATCTAAATAATTCACAGATTAAACATAATGACTAAAAGTTTAAGGTATAGGAGAATACACACATTGAACAATAATTAACTCTAAAATCATAAAACATACAGCATTTAACTGAAGAGCCATTACTACACCTTTATTATCTGAACTAGTTATTAATGAAATATGTTTGTTTTAGCTGGTCCCTAGAAACACAATTCAAACTGCTCTCATAGGCAATGTGCACACAAAAAATTCTGAAGGAATTTGAATTTCCTGAGGAAGATATTTTATCCTCTTGAGGGGCAGCCAGTTTAACCTAAAGAGATTATAGAGCTTTTCCCCAAAGTTACTCACCCTTCCTAGTAAATGTGAATTCCATAGTTTGCAGAGTACATATTCACACCTAAGCATTTTAGGAAAAAAACAGAATGCTTTCTTTATGAATTATACATTTCACTTGTATTCCATTGATGCAAAGCATATCAATCAATCTCCAGATAACTACAGTAAAATATAGTAGTTAAGAGTAGGAGGTGTGAAGTTCTTTTTTGGGTTGGAATTTCATTTCCATCATTAATTAGCTCTAACATCTTAGAAACTACTTAACATCTTAATGCTTTAGTTTCCCTATCTGTAGAAACAGGTTATAAATAACACTTCATGAGGTTTGAATGTAGATTAAAAAGAGAACAAGTTTGTAAGGCATTTTAGCACAGGGCTGGATACGTAGTAAATGATCTGTCTGAAGAAGGAATCAAGAAAACAATCCCATTTATGATAGCACCGAAAAGAATAAAACACTTAGGAGTAAATTTAACCAAGGAGGTTGTATTAATCTGTTCCTGTTGCTTATAACAAAATACACGGAATTGGGTATTTTATAAAGAAAATGAAATTTATTGCTCATAGTTTCCGAGGCTGGGAAGTCCAAAGTCCATCTGGTGGTGGCAGCAGTGAAACAGGGGTCTCACATTGTGAGATGGTGGAAGCATAGAGAGAGTAACCTCCTCATTCACTCTCTTTTTAAAGCCCTCAGAACCACCTCCCTGACCACCATGTTTAATACATTCACTACTGCATGGTCCTACAATCCAATTACCTCTTCAAGGCTCCACATTTCAATTACCATAACAGGATTTCTGACACTCTTAACAGTCACAGAGGGGTCAAGTTTTTAACATATAAAACTTGGGGGACATAATTCAAGCTTCAGTGAGTTTTCGAGGAACATAATTCAATCCACTACATTTCCCGCCTGGCTCTCCAAAACGCATGTCTTTTTACATGCAAATACATTCATTTCATCTCCAAAGTCTTAACTTGTTTCAACTCAAATATCCAAAGTTCAAAGTCCCATCTGGAGTGAAAACAAGTTATCTACTGCCAAGATAGAATGGTGGGACAAGCAGAGGGTATATATCCCCATTTCAAAAGAAAGAAATAGCCCCAAAGAAAGGTGTAACAGGTCCTAAGCGAGTCTGAAACCCAGCATGGCAAGAATTAAATCTGAAAGCTGGCAAATCGTGTACCTTGACCCCTCATTCAGTGTCCTCTGCACACTGGTATGTACAGGGCTTGGGTCCCCAAGTCCTTGTGCAGCTCCTCTCCTATGGCTTTCCTGTTCTCAGGCCACACTTCAGCTCTCCGAGGCTGACGTTCCACTCTGGTAGCTCCACAGGCCTGGCATCTCCATGGTGGTCCTGCTCTCACGGCTCCACTAAGCATAAAATGCTGATGGGGTTTTTCTGCTGCAACTCTCACCCCATGTTTCCACTCGGCATTGCTCTAGCGAAGGCTGTCTGTGGTGAATCCACTCCTGTGACAGATCTCTTCCTGGGCCCCCAGACTTCTCTATACATCCTTTGAAATCAGGATGGAGGGTCCCAAGCCTTCACAGCTCTGGTATTCTGCCAGCCTGAAGAATTAACACTACGTGGATGCCACCAAGGCTTATGGCTTGTATTTTCCAAAGCTGCAGGTCCAGCCAAACCTGGGGCCAATTTAACAATGGCTAGAGTAGCCAAGGCAGCTGGAGTTCTGGTGCTGGAAGCAGCTTACTGAGGTGGCCCTGGGCAGTGAGCCCATGGAGGGCACCTCAGGCCTGGTCCCCAAGACCATTCTGTCTCCCTAGTCCTTTGGGCCTGAAATGTGAGGGTTGGTCCCATAGGCTTCTGCAATGCCTTCAGATCCTTTTCCCTCTTCTCTTGATAATCCCATTCTACTGTGCTAATCTTCTTAGTGACATTGAATTTTTTTTAAGAAAATGTTCTCTGCTTCTCTACCACAAGGCCAGGCTACAAATTTTCCAACTCTTTACACTCTGCTTCCCTTTTAAATTCTGGCTTTATGTCATGCTTTTGCCACCATAACTTAGAGTAGGCTGCTTCTGTAATGCTTTTCTGCTTAGGAAAAGATTGCCTCTTTAACAAGTGGTGCTAGGAAAATTGGATATCCATATGCAGAAGAATGAAACTAGATATGCACCTCTCATCATATATTAAAATCAACTCAAAATGGATTAAAGACTTAAGTATAAGTCCTGAAACTGTAAATTTACTGAGGGAAAATATAGGTGAAACACTTCTGGAACTAGGTTTGGGAACAGACTTTATGAAGATGAGCCCAAAAGCACAAGCAGCAAAAGAGAAAATAAACAAATTTGACTATATCAAACTAAAAAGCTTCTGCACAGCAAAGGAAACAATCAAAAGAGTGAAATGACAACCTACAGAGTGCGAGAACATTTTTGTAACTATGCATCCGATAAGGGATTAATATCCATAAAATACAAGGAACTCAAGTAAATTATACAGTAAAAAAACAAGTAACCCAATTAAAAAATGGGCAAAGGAGCTGAACAGACATTTTTCAAAGGAAGACATACAAATGGCCAACAGGTATATGAAAAAACTCTCAACATCACTAGTCATTAGGGAAATGCTAATTAAAACCACATTGAGATACCACCTCACCCCAGTTAGACTGGCAATAATCAAAAAAACAATGAATAACAAATGTTGGCAAGGATGTGAAGAGAAGGGAATGCTCCTGCACCGTTAGTGGGTTTGTAAATTAGTATGGAAAACAAGTTTCTCAAACAACTGCAGATAGATCTTTCATAAGATCCAGCAATCCCAGTTCTAGGTATATACCCAGAGGAATGGAAATCATCATGTAAAAGGGATACTTGCACTCCCATGTTCATCGCAGCTCTGTTTACAATAACCAAGACATGGAACCAACCTCAGTGTCCGTCGATGGATGATTGGATAAGGAAACTGTGGTATATATACACCATAGAATACTACTCTGCCATAAAAAAGAATGAAATTCTTCCATTTGCAACAACATGGATGAGCCTGGAGAAACTTATGTTGAGTGAAATAAGCAAAGCACAGAGGGATAAGTATCGCATATACTCCCTCATATGTGGGAGCTAAGAGAAAATGAAGGAAGGAAAGAAAGACCACAGTAGTGCATTGGACTTGCAGAGGGAGAGAGCATACCTTGTGCTACAAAGCGGAGTGGGGAGGATTGAGGAGGGGAAGGGAGGATGAGGATAATTGGGTGGGGGACACGGGGTACAAATGCAATTTATGGTAATGGGCATGCTGCCAGTATGGTTCTGGCCTTCACATCTTGGGCATGAGGGGTGACAATCAGCTTTGTATCTCATGAATATTCATAACCAATAATAAACAAACAAACAAATAAAAATATAAAAATTTCTTCTGCCAAATACTCTGGTTCACAACTCCTAATTTCCAACTTCCACAAAGTCCTAGGGCATGGACAGCATGCAGCCAAATTCCTTGTCAGTTCACAACATGGGTGATCATTGCCCCAGTTTCCAATCAACTCCTTACTTCTATCTGAGACCTCCTTAGAATGGTCTTTACAGTTCATATTTTTATCAGCATTCTGCTCGCCACCACATAACCAGTCTCTAAGACATTCCAAATTTTCCCTCCCTTTTCGTCTTCTTCTGAGTCCTCCAAATTTCTCCAACCTTTACCTAACACCCAGTTCCAAAGCTGCTTCCACATTTTCAAGTATTTGTTATAAGCAACACCCCATTTGGTTGTTGCCAATTTTCTGTATTTGTCTGTTCCTGCTGCTTATAACAAAATACATGGAACTCAGTGATTTACAAAGAAAATGAAATTTATTGCTTACAGTTCCCCCTGAGGCTGGGAAGTCCAAAGTCCGTCTAGTGGTGGTTACAGTGAACGAGGATTCTCACATTGCAAGATGGTGGAAGCAGAGAGAGCAGAGAGACTCTCCCCTCTCTTCTTATAAAGCCCTCAGAACCACACCCCTGACCACCATTTTTAATCCATTCACTACAGCACAGTCCTACAGTCTAATTAACTCTTCAAGGCTTCACCATTCATTTACCATAATAGGATTTCCTACCCTCTTAACAGTCACAGTGGGGACTAATACATAAAACTTGGGGATATAATTCAAGATTCAGTGAGTTTGGGGGGGACATAATTCAATCTACTAAAGAGGAGAAAGATCTGTACACTGAAAAACAAAACATTGATGAAATAAATTGAAAATGACACAAATAAATAGAAATATATTTTGTGTTCGTGGGTTGGAAGAATTAATATTGTTAAAATGTTGATACTACCCAAAGCAATATACTGATTACAAAGTCTAATAGTAATCTTCACAGAAATTGAAAAAAAGGAACTCTAAAATTTATATAGAATTACAAAAAAAAGTAATAGCTAAAGTGACTCTGAGAAAGAAAAACAAAGTTGGAGGCATTATGATTCCTTATTTCAAATTATACTATAATGCTATTGCAATCGAAACAGTGTAGTACAGGCATGAAAACAGACACAGATACCCTTTGGAACAGAATAGAGAATCTAGAAATAAACCAATACATCTACAGCCAACTAATTTTTCATAAGGGCACTAAGAAGAACAGAAAGAATAGGCTCTTCATTAAATGATGCTGGGATAACTGGATTTCCAAACAAAAGTATACAATTGGACACTTCTCTTACACCAGACGCAAAAATCAACTCAAAGTTGATAAAAGTTCTAAACATATGACCTGAAAACACAAAATTCCTATAAGAAAACATAGGGGAAAAGCTCCCTGACACTGATATTGGCAATGATTTTTTGGATCTCACACCAAAAGCTCAAGCCACAAAATAAAAATAAAGAAGTGGGACTATATCAAGCTAAAAAGCTTCTGCACAGCAAAGAAAACAATCAACAAAATGAAAGGCGGCCTACATATTGTGAAAACAAAATGGTAAACCATATATCTAATAAGGGGATGATATCCAATGTATGTAAAGAACTCAATAGCTGAAAAACAGATAACCCCGTTAAAAAATGGGCAAAGGGCCTAAACAGACATTTCACCAAAGAAGACATACAAATGTCCAACAGATATATGAAAAGGTGCTCAGCATCACTAATCACCAGGGAAATGCAAATCAAAACCAATATGAGATATCACCTCATGCCTATTAGGATTGGCTCTTATCAAAAAGACAAAAGATAGCGAGTTTTGGCAAATATGTGGAGAAAAGAAAATGCTTGTTCACTGTTAGTGGGAATGTAGAGATTTATGCAGCCATTATGAAAAACAGTATGATGGTTCCTAAAGAAATTTTTAAAAATAGAACTACTATATGATTCAGTAATTTCACAACTGGGTGTATATCCAAAGGAATTAAAATTAAAAGCTGAGGATTTATCTGTACTCCCATGTGCATTGCAGCATTATTGACAATAGACAAGACATGGAAACGAACAAAGTGTTTGTTGATGGATCAATGGATAAAGAGACTAGTCTGTCTGTCATCTATCTATCTATCTATCTATCTATCTATCTATCTATCTAAAATGGAATATTATTCAGCCATAAAAAGGAAGGAAAATCTGCAATTTGAAACAACATGGATGAACCTTGAAGTCATTATGCTAAATTAAATGAGCCAGGAAGAGAAAGACAAGTAATACATTATCTGACTTATATGTGGAACCAAAAAAAAAAAAAAAAAAAAAATGTCGAATACCAGAGATAGAGAATAAAACAGTGATTACCAGGAACGGAAAAGGGTAGATGTGGGTCAAAGGATACAAAGGTGCAGATTTGTAGGTTAGTAAATTCAGAGACCTAATGTACAGTGAAAGTCCTATACTTAATAATATTATTTTGAACTCAGGACCTTTGCTAAGAGTAGATTTTAGTTGATCTTGCCACACACACACAAAGGGTAACTATGTGAGATGAAGGATGTGTTAATTTTCATAAGTATAATAACCATTTTTCTATGGATTAATATATCAAAACATCATGTAATTCCTAGATACACAAAATAAAAAATTTACTGATTATTTAACAGGTACTGGACACTGGTCCGGGTATTTGGAGTACATACCTGAACCAAGCAGTCAAAAGCCCTTGTTTTCATGAAGCATGCATTCTAATGAGCAATAATTGGTAATTGTCATCATTCTTGTCTTAGTGGCTATAACCATCATCATTATCATGGGTATCATCAGTGAGTGTTCAGAAACTGTCTAGAGATTTGAGTCTCTGAAGATAACAGTGCTCATAAAGGAAGCATTCTTGGTGGATCACTAGGCTCAGTGGAACAAATCAGATCATGGCCAATCAACTCTCAACTGCACATCAGGATCTTATTGTATCAAAGAAAATTAAACTAATTTCTTCAGCTACAATGCTGGAAAAGAAGAGAGTTAAAAAGTAGCAGCTCCACAGAACCTAAGCCGCAGCTGCAATCCCTGGGGCACAATGTCCCTTTGATCCCACCTTTCCCTGCAGGAGGAAACAAAAGAATAAAATATGAAAATATTTGTTTCGAATTTCCAAATGGATTCCCAGGAAGCACAACTTTCAGAGAAATCAGGGGTCCCTTCAGAGGGCAAATAAACAACCTCTTCTCTTTCCATTGAAACGAGAGAGGGTCATCTCAGTTCATCAGTTAGAGTCCTGTTGGCAATACATAAAATTAAATATAAAATATAAAATACATCCTGTTGCAAATGTAAAGACAGGTGATAAACCTAGAGATCAGAGAGAAAGCAATGCCATTAACAGCATAAATATTAGTCCTTTTTGTGTTTGGGTCAAGTCTTTCTATTCTCCCATCTGGACAATGAATCTAATACATTACAGAAAAAGGGCCCATGTCAGACTTTGTAAGATAACCTAGGTCAGAAGCAAGGAGAACAACACCCTTGACAAATCAAGGGGGCATAGGTACAGTACCGTAAAAGTGAATTTACCCCAGGCAGGAAAGCTATAACCAGTTCCTACTGAAGAAGACTGGGTATCCAGGCAAGCTCTGTATCTGCATGACTCATAATCAGGAAATCTTTGCATGTGAAACCCATGTTTCCCAAGAATGTCACATCCAAGCTTCAAGCTGAAAGATGACTAAAAATGTGTTAGTCAGAGGTGGTGTGGAGACTGAGAAATGAGAGTTTTCCATGCAGAGGGAAAGCATATGAGAAAGACTTGAGTCATGTTAGAGGAGCTCATTGTTCAGTCTGGCCAGAGAGCTAGGCCGGAGCCAGAGAGCATGCGTTTTATAAACTATAATACCAAAAGCACCCACACTACAGCGGAATTCATAGATATACAAAAACTCTCACCCCCATTAAGTTAGCACTAATTATTAACCAACAATATTTGTTATGAAAATGATTCATAGCATTATCAAGTTTGTAATTATATATGTATATTATACATAATTAGATAATACATAAAACATGTTTTATATATGTATATTATATATTAGAACATCTACTAAATAATTATATATAATTAATTAGTAATTATTAGTGATTATTATTTAATCATTTAATGAGTGCCTACTTCTTGCTGAACACTGTTCTCAATGCTTGGTGTACTGTCTTGAACAGGCCAGGAAAGTCCCCTCCTCTCATGAAGTTTACATTTGTGGGGAGGGGAGCAAACAAAAAATAGGTAAAAAAAATTCTATTAAACTTCATGATAAAAAAAATTATGGAGAAAATAAAGCCTAGAAATATAATAGAGATTAATTGCAGGGTGAGGGATTAAGAAGGAAGAAACTTTAGACAGGGTGTTTAATTTAGTCCTCTCTACAGAGATGGCATTGGATCTGAGACATGAATGACAAAGAGCTGGCCAAAAGAGCATTTAAGGAATATAATCAGCGTTCAAGGTCATGTGGTGCAAACCAGCTTAACTTGGCCAAGGAGCCTAAAGAAAGGCTGTGTGAATGGAAGGTTATGAGTGAGAAAGAGGGTGGTATGAGATGAGGTTGGACAGGTAAGTATTGGCTAGATCATGCAGAGCCTGAGAAGTCAGAGGGAGCAGTGTAAATTTCATTTTAAATAAAAAGCCAATGTCATCTTTTCTCCTTTTCAAATTCCTTATAAAGAGTTAAATGCAATGTCAATGGATGTGTCTTGATCTGTGTTTTTCAGTTAGTCTTTTTGGTTACCATATAGCATCTCCATTTTCTTTGTCCTTTATTGCTCCAGCTGCTACAGATTCACCTGTAACTGAGATAGCCAGAGTGCTACCACTATGTCACAAAAATAAGGCTACCTTGAGGCTACAAACCCGATGATAGAGCAGATAGGGGTGATATTTTATTTGTAATCCAAATGGAGACTGGCCTGGTTATGACTCACACTGCTGCATCTGCTGTGTGCTCCAGTGTCTGCAATATACTGTGCTCCAAAGTCACCCCAAAGGGAGGAGGTATCCCATCTCATCTGTATAGTGCTAAACTCTAACACTAGGATGTTAGACTTGTGCTGTTCACATTCTACATAGACATGAGTGGCATAGGTTTTGTTTGGGGTTTTGGGGTTGTTTTTTTTTTTTTAATTATTATTTTCTCACAAATTATGATGAACCTTACATTCCAGGGCTCAGGTCTTTGAGAGCTACGACAATCTGAGTGATAGACATCATGATGTTCTTAAAATTTTTCCTTCATTTCCTCTTTTCCTCTCCCAAACTCACACTGAACAATGTTTGGAAACCCCAGCTCTCTTTCTAGTGTAAAGTTATTTTCCAAGAGGCTACTTAGTCCTTCAAGTAAATAGAAGAACTTTGGTGGGCCTGGATCTACTGGTGCACTATAAAGACTAAAGCTTTCAATCTGAAACTTTGAGGTCACTGGTGAGCTTGAGAAATCTTACTGGAATGGTGGAGAGAGAAACCTATTGGAATGTGCTGAAAGACAATGAGAGGTAAGGAAGTGAAGACAGAAACTCTAGGCAACTCTTCCAAGAAATTTTGCTTCAAAGAGGAGCAGAAAACTGGAGTTAATGCTAGAGTAGAATAAATATTAATAATATTAATATATTATATCTATATAACTGAGACTTAGGTGTATCTGGCCAATGTCAAACAGTTAGTAATTATATCTATTGATATAGGAGTCAAATCCAAGTCTTTTTGTATTTTAAACCTCCTGTTTGTTCCATTATATCATGATGCAATTTCTGTGTGAAGAATTCACCCTGAAATACTGGCCTTAAACATACCAAAGGTGTTTTTACTCTACATGACTATTTTCTTTTACATAGTATTCCAGGAAGTTAACCTGAATTTTAAATTGGTTTCATTACTAATAAAGACTCAGTGTCTGTTCTTGGGGAATTGATCCCTATGACAAGCCAAACATCATCTGCATTGAACAGCAGGCATCCTCTGGTTACTCCACGGTTTTCTGAAGTATAGACTTCTTTCAGTCCTGGGAAAACCAGGAAGTGGTCCTTGAGGAGGTGAAAGATGTTCAGCTTTAGGGCAAGTATGCATTTGCTGCAAAGGTGATGCATCTGTTTATTGGGCAGTTAACAGCTGTTTTTCATTCAGCTCTGGGTCTCCTTTGGCCAGAAGCCCCTGTGAGCAGCCCAGTTTGTCACAAGACATCCCACTATTTTTTTTTTTAGTTTTTTAAATTTATTTTTATTCATCACTATATGATGTGGTTGATTTTCATGGCCCTTTACCAATTCCTTCCTTTCCCTACTCCCTCTCCCCATTTCCCACCCCCTTCAACATTATATCTATTTTCTTATCTTAACAAGTTCAAAGAATTATTGTGATTGTTGTGTCTTTTTTTTCTATTTATTTGTCTATTTATTTATTTATATATTTTTATTAGCTCCCAAATATAAGTCAGAACATGTGGTATTTCTCTTTCTGTGCCTGACTTATTTCACTTGACAAAATTTTCTCTAAGTTCATCCATGTTGCTGTGAATAGCAGTATTTCATTCTTTTTTACAGCACAGTAGTATTCCATTGTGTAGATATACCACATTTTCCTTATTGATTGATCCATTCATGGCCATTTAAGCTGGTTCCAACTCTTGGCTATCATAAATAGAGCTGCAATAAATATGGGAGTACAGGTATCCCTTTGACATGAAGATTTCTATTCCATTGGATATATACCCAGCAGAGGGGTAGCTGGGTCATATGACAGTTCTAGCTACAGTTATTTGAGCAATTTCCATACCATTTTCCATAATGCCTGCACCATTTTATAGTACCACCAATCGTGTAGGAAGGTTCCCTTTTCTCGGCATCCTCATCAGCATTTATTATTCTCAGTCTTTTGGATATTAGCCAGTCTAATTGGAGTGAGATGATATCTCAACGTGGTTTTGATTTGCATTTCCCAGATGTTGAGTGATACTGAGCATTGTTTCATGTGTCTTTTGGCCATTCATATATCTTCCTTCAAGAAATACCTACTCAGCTCCTTTGCCCATTTTTTAGTTGGGTTACTTGGTTTTTTTGCTGTCAAGTTGTTTGAGTTCCTTGTATATTCTGGATATTAATCCTTTGACAGATACATATCATGTTCCTGAATCATGCATGATCTAGGTCTGGCCAAAATCATCTGGCTTCCACAGCTACTTACTGAAATGAGACCTGTGGAAGCACAGGAGAAGGTTGGAGATCTTAGTACGGTAGGAAGAGGTCAGCTGTGGCATATATACACTGTGGAATGCCACTCTGCCATAGAAAATAATGAAATACTCCCATTTGCAACATAGATGAACCTGGAGAAATTTATGTTGAGTAAAATAAGCAAAGCACAGAGGGAAAAATACCGCATATGCTCACTCATGTGTGGGAGCTAAGAGAGAAAGGAAGGAAGGAAGGAAAGACCACAGTAGTACATCGGTCTTTCAGAGGGAAAGAACATTCCTAGGGCTACAAAGTGGAGTGGCAGGGAAAGGGAGAGGAGGAGGGAGGTTGGGGGATAATTGGGTGGGGGACACAGGGTACAAAAATAATTTAATAAATAAATAAATAAAAAGAGGTCAGCTGCCCAGAATGGAATGGAAAAGCCTTTGATGGTATTGCAGAAGTCCAATGTGATCCAGAGGTACTGAGCATAAGCATCTGCAAAGACATCCAGCTTGTTGTCTGCAGGACTGTTTTAGAACTGCACGATCACAGCTTCACTGCTGTTTACCACACCCAAATTAAATTTCTCTGAAATTTTCTGGAGTGACTTTCCATGGTCGTAGGACGCCTATACATCACAGCTCTTGGCCTTGCCAACACAAGGCTATCTCGGGCTGAGGCCAGGATCACCAGCCCAGTGCTCCACCATCTGACGATGGGAGTCTTCAGACTCACTTTTGCCTGCACCTCGATTGGTGGGGCTGCAAGGGAGCACTTGGTCTATCACGTGTGGCCCTGCACCAAGAGGGAGCCCTGGGGCTGGGGTGTCCAGAACTTGAGTCCAGGGCGGTGGCAGCGTGACCAGGGTGAACAGGTAGTGGAGTCGCAATTCCCTCCTGCTGATCCATGTTGCAACTTTCTGTTGAACTCTACAGCACCTGCCGCCTGGGCTAGGCCTCAGCTAATCTGTCCTTGGGCTCAAGGAGGCAGCTTCCACCCCATGTCAGTGTTGCAGCAAATTTTAAAAATAATGTAGTGATTTTTGCCTAGGGCAAGGCAAGAAAATATTTTTTGTGGCATCAATATAATATCTTATTAGCCATGTATATATTTGTTTTATGGCTTTCCCAAATATTGTTGGTTCACTAAGAGAGCTCTAGACACAACACAATCATTATTAAATTCAGTCTTTGATGTTTGGCCAACTTCCGGTCACAAAACCAGAGATTTATGTAAACTTTTTTTTGTTTTTTCTTGTTAGGGCAATATATAGAAAAAGAAAACATATTTAATTTAACAGTCTGTTATCTAGATTTGTAACTTTTAGGTATCCACACATGTAATATATGGGCCACCATTTGCATGCTGTGCTCCTGGCCATGTGTCTGGCTGTCCTGGTCAAACCTTCCTGTTGATGTGTCTATCTCTGGTGTATTGCTTAGAAGTCGCTATTCCATCTTGATGTAATATAAATCTTTCACCAATATTTTCTTTTCTGTTATTGTCATGGCTTTGTTTTATATATTGGAGTCATTCATCAAGCTGGAATCCATTTTCATTCAAGATGAAAAGTAAAGACTGAATTGTATCTCCCAAACTTTCAGCCAATTGTACAAATATGACTCTCTGGAAAAATCTTTCATTTCCTCATTAATTTGTAACTCTGCCTTTATAATACGTTACATTTACTTATTACATATGCTGTGTACTTTCTATTTTGTTTGTTTCTGGGCCATTACTGTACTCTTTTGATTGTTGGTTTTTTGTTTTTTGTTTTTTGGTTTTTTTTTTGCTTTCTGTTTTGTAGTCACTGTTGTTTTGTTTTGCTTCATAATATTCTTTAGGGTATGTCCTACCTTGTGTCATCATTTTTCAAACATTAGTTAGATATTCTTAAGAATATACTTCCCAGGTGTACTTTAGAATGTTTGGCAAAGTGAATACAGTTTAATTCTTTGTTAAAACAAGAAAAAAATATTTGTGAAATTTTAGGGAAAAAAAGAGAAATTCACGCAACAGCTAAAAAAGAAAAAGGTACAGTGTCTCTATTAAACACAGAGAAAATATCTAGTGGATTTGTTGAACTTGAAAGATCTGCATTTCACTCAGTTTGTCAACAATATTTCAACAAAACATTTTGATTGACTTAAAAATAGTAGGGAACTGGAGTCTACATTGCAATCTCTTGTTTTATTTAATTCATATATATACTAGGATCTTTGGGTCTATTTTTATAATATCAGTGGAAAACTACACACGATAAATTACCCTTAACAGATTCTTTTTCTGAGTGTCAACTATGACAGCAAACACAACTAGCCACTTTTCATACCCTCAGATTATTTTTATAGTTTTTGATTTTGTGGTAAGTGCAGTCCACAACAAAAGATCAATACTCAAGGCAAAGCACATCATGGTCCATGCCCTTGAAGAATTTATGTTTCTGGAATTAGTGCCACACAGAAATAGACTGGAAGCACAGATTAGACACATATGCATAATCAATGTGCTAAATTTCCATTTTAAGAATTGGTTTATAGTAAAGAAATTCTGAAAAACAATGAAATTGAATCCTGAATATTTCCAATTGCCTTATTTTGCCTGCAAAATAAGTGTAATTTGGCTTCCAATTATAGAAGTTGAATTCATAGAAACAAAGAATATAATGGTAGTTATCAGGGACAGAAGTGGGAAGAAATGGTGAGATGGTCAAAGGGTACAAAGTTGCATTTACGTAGGATGAATAAGTCTCGAGATATAATGTCCAACATGATGACTATTGCAATGCTGTATTGTATACTGCAAATAAGCTAAAAAAGTAGATTTCAAGTGCTCTTACTCCAAAAAATGGTAATTATCTGAGGAGAGTGATGTGTTAATTTACTTGACTGTAATAATCATTTTTGCTGTGCATATGTGTATTGGTTAGTTTTCTGTTGTTTTTAATGAAATACTTGAAACTGGGTAATTTATAAATAAATGAAATTTACTTCTTACAGTTTTGGAGGCTGGGAAGTCAACAGTCCAAGGCGCCTTCCTCTGCAGGGAGCTCCCTACAGAGTCTGGTGACAATGCAGGCAATCACATGGTTAGAATCTTAAGAGCTCTCTCATGTGCTCTTCTTAAAAGCCATCAGTCCACACCCATGACAATTCTTTACTCCCTGAGTGGATTAACCCATTCATGAGGGCATAGTCCTCACGATCTAATCACCTCTTTAAGGTTCCACCTTTCAAATACCATAATAAGATTTTTCACCCTCTTAACACTGTTACAATGGAAATCAAGTTTTCAGCACATGAACTTTTGAGGGACACATTTGGCACACAGCAATATGTATACAAAAACATCATGTTGCACACATTAAATATATATAATAAAAGACATAATGCCACAGACAACTTGGATAAATCTCCAGAGATTACGATGAATGAAAGAAGCCAATTCCAAAAGGTTATGTACTGTATAATTGCATTATACAGCAATCTTGAAATGCCACACTTGTAGAAATAGAGAACAATTAGTGATTTCCCAGAGTTAAGGATGAAGGTTGAGGGAAGATGGGTGTGGCTATAAAAAAGCAGTACAAGAGATCCTTGTTGTGATGGAATTGTTCTGTATCCTTACAGTATCAACATCAACATCCTAGTTGTGACATTGTATGATAATTTTGCAAGATTTGTTGCAGTTTTGTAAGACATTGGGGAAATGTGTAAAAAGGTACAATGAATCTGTATTATTTCATATAATTACATGTAAATCTACAGTTATCTCAAAATAAAAGTCTGAATCAAAGTAAAAGGTAGGAGCATTTGAGCTTCTCTCTTCTAACCAGTTGAGAACATAAAATAAATTATTGTTAATTGTAGATGCCTAGCCCTACTGTAGACCACTAGTGCTTATTTTTCCTATTAGCTGTGATATGCTCTTTGTTAACCAACCACTCCCATTGTGATGACAGGTATATCAATTACCTTGATTTGATCATCATACATTGTATACATGTATTGAAATAATTCTGTATCTCATAAATATGTTCACTCAATACATGTTAATTAAAAATAAATAAATTAATTAAAATAAAATAAAATACAAGGTAAGGGCTTCCTATATGTGTAGAGGTACATATAGGCCTGAATAAACAACTAGTCATGTCTAAAACTGATGAAATTGTCCCTTTCCTCAAATCGACATATAAATAGTAGAAAATCATTTAAAATTATGACCCAGAGTTTTAATTTCTTTTTTCCTGGAAATAAATATAACTAAATGTGAATTTCCCCCATTTGTATCATAAAACAAAATGAGAACTGTCAGATTTGTAATGGTGCCAAAAGGAGCAGATGTCCTAAGAGTTAAATATATTAAATTTCTGTTGTCATATTACAAAAGGTATAATTTAATTTCCAATAAAAATAGAGACATAATTAAGAAAGCTTCTTGATACATGCTGCGTGTAAGTAATATAAAATTAATGTGCATTTCTGTAGAAACATGAAAAAGTAAGGATTATCTACCTGGAATTTTCTTAGTTATCACGAACCAGGTCAGTCATTATAGATTAAATGTCATACTGACTGCTTTTCAAGCAATGTCAAAAGTCACCTCCCATACTGTGAGTTCAAAAATTTGACATTCTGACCTCTCTAACAGCAAATCAGACTGTCTTCAAGCAAGGAGACACTGCTCAAATCTTACTGGCAGCCCATAAAAGCCAGCCACCACCACCCCGCCAAACCAGTAGTTCCTGTCCAAGCAACAGCTCAGGTATAAGAGGAAATTGGTTACTAGGGAAGAACTGCATTTATTTCCCCTCCAGGAGCCCACTCCTCTAATCCTGGCAACCAAATTGATCACAGTGGATTTGCATACAGCTTGACAACCCAGTTTCACTCCAGTCACCTAATCCTCTCTGTATTTATCTTAGAAATGTGGTAATGACTAAATCAGTTGTAAGTGTCCATTTGATTTTTTTTAATTTAATTTTATTTTGTCAATATACAATGTGGTTGATTATTGTGGCCAATTACTAAAACCTCCCTCGCCCCTCCCTCTCCCCCCTCCTTCTCATCAACCTCATATCTGGTCGCTTGTCAGTATCAACTTCAAGGAATAGTAACTGTTGTGTCTTCTTCCCTCCACCCCAGTTTATTTGTGTATGCATTTATTTATTTTTAGCTCCCACAAATAAGTGGGAACATGTGATATTTCTGTAAGTGCCAATTTGAAATTACATGGACCCTGAAGAGCTAACCGCAAGCTTGTGCTGCTTCATCGCTTTCCATTCTGTTCAGCTACTACTAAGCTGAGATCTCTCAGACTGACACTTGGTAAAAGCTGGAAAAAGATCTCTTATGAAGGTCCATTTAATAAATAATAAATAACTAGGTCCAAATAATAAATAATTAGGTTAAGCAGAAAATGAGTAGGCTGATTGATATATTCTCTATAACCATTCATTCATTCATTCATTCATTCATCAAATATATTTGTATAGTGGGCACCTATAATGTAAAGCAGAGAAAACATAGGTAAGGGAGTAAACTCTAGATCTAGGGAGAATTGAAATAAAATCCAGGCAGACAGAAAAAGTCACATCTTGAATGATTTCATTTATGTGAAATTTCCAGAACAGTCAAATCCATAGAGACAGAAAGCAGATTAGTGGTTATCAGGGGTTGGAGAGAGGGAAATGAGGAGTGACTGCTTACTGGGTACAGGGTTTCTTTTCCCAGTGATGAAATGTTTTGAAACTAGATAGAGGTGATGGTGGCACAGCATAGTGAATATACTAACTGCCACTTAACTGTTCATTTTTAAGTGGTTACGTTTGTGTTATGAAAATTTTATCTAAAAAAATGTTTTAATTTAAAATCCAGACTTCTCAACTATGTAGGTGCATGATCTTAGACAAGTTTCATGACCTTCCTGTACCATCAGCTTTCTCAGAGAACAAAATTGAAATAATGTTTCCAGTCTCATAGATTAACCTCTGTAAGGTCCTTAACACAGTGTCTAGCACTCAATAAATGCCAGCTGGGGACGTGGAAGGAGGTTGTGATATGCTGGGCTTTGTGGGTAACAGAGAGGAGTCAGAAATGTGTCCAAACCTCAAGTTGCTCATGGTCAAGGTATAGAAGCAGAAAAGCAAACAGTGAATTTTAATGGAACCTAGCAAGTGTTACACTAAAGGAATAAATAAAATATTTGAGAACATGGAGAAGGATAATTCTGTTTGCAGGAATCAAGGAGAGCTTCACTGGGAACATTAATTCTAACAAGGGTCATGAGAGTTATTTAGGCATTACCAGATGAAAAGCAAAGACTTTCCTGGCAGTAAGAAGAGCAGGTTCAATACAGATAGAGTCATGAAAGCTTTGTTCTTCTACTGTCTATGAGCTTCAGGACAATAATACACCTCAGATGAAAGCATTAGCATTGAAAAGCCTTAGGATCAATAAGCAATCTGCAGACAAGGAACACTAAACCATCCAGTACAAGGGATTGACTAGAAATTTTCTCTTTTGCCAGCCTATGTAAAATGAGAACTACTAAAAAATAAGTAAATGTGTAGTAAATTTGGACTATTGGAAAGTTTTTGTTTTTCAGCAATTAAAGAGAATAGGCAAGATTCTTTGTACTGTAATCTTAGAGAAACCTTTCAAAATGAGGGCCAGTAGAAATAACTGGTAAAACTAAAATTTCTTGTTACTTCCCAGTGTGTGTTTTGGTGGTCTCAACTATTTTCTTCAAATGCCAAATAAACATGCCCTTTACTTGCTCAAACTGAAGACTGATGAATGACGATGCTTGAATGATGTTATTTTGAAATAGCAAAGAAGGGTGCTCTATTAGGTTGTCAAATCTAATTTTGTTAGAGCTTTATCTTCACTCTGCTGTTTTAAAGTTGTACAGTTATATCATATAGCTGCCAAAGAAAGGTCATTTTCAGGATAAAATAGTTTTCCTTTTGAGTCTGTTACATAATAGGCAGGTATATGTGAATTAGAATGGCAGTTTAGTTTAGTGGAAAGGTCATAGCATTTGGAGAAAGGGCACATGGAATGGAGTCCTCGAAGGACCTTTAAAAACCCACTTATGTTTGTCATTGGGCTCTTATAAGACTCAGCTGAGATAAAGTGGGTGAAAGTATTTGCTACATTTCAAATATTGAATAATTTAGTGTAGGTCTGCATTTTCAATGGTGACTGGTGGTTATATACTTTTAAATTAATGAGAATTCAGTAAGCAAACATCTTCAACATCTAGCACATATCATGTCCAGAAACACATTCATTGGAGATTAAAATGGTCCACACCATTTCCAGAAGCGAAGCTGAAAAGCCAAATGTTTATAATTTTGAAAATTCAAGTTTCTACTGAAACTGTTGGTTGAACCATGATGTGAAAGCTATTAGAGTGTAATGAATGCAGAGGATAATGAAAATGCAATCTGCTGACTCAGTCATCCTTCCCGGAAGGAAGGAATGTTCCTTGCCACACCCCCAGGTTTTTTGCCAACGATGTTACTCCCATGAATTTATGGGCTATTGTTGTGCTCAGAACTATTGGTAGGTGCTGTAAGGGTGAAAGATTAAGGATGGCATATTTTTCCTTCCCAAATAGGGAAGATATTGTTGATAAACTGAGACCATTCTCTACATTTGTTGTACACTTATTTTTAAGTACCTCCTCTGTTCATGTCACTGTGATAAGAGCCAAGATACACATATGAACTAGACATTCTCTTTGTACAAACTAGTGCAAAACTGAATATAAGTGAGTGAAACAATGTATGGCAGAGCTAAAAAGAATAACATATGAACAGTAGGGATACAGAAGAGTTCTGCGTATAGCTATTGAGGACAACTTCATGAAAGAAGAGGGATTTGAGTTGGGCCTTTCTGGGTGGTAAGGTTTAGACAGGTAGTAGGGATGAGGAAGAGAGAACTACATCATGCCAGGGATATTCATTCAGAATCACACATCTGCATCTACCTTGGCCAGGGGGGTTTATAGGTGCTATGATTATTAACAACCTGTATAAGCTAAAACCTAAATTGACAGTGTGATGAAGATAGGTTAAGTGAATATTTGGGATCAACAAGCAACTAACTCAAATGAGGATGCAATTGGTGAAAAAGATCTGGGTTGCTTTCTGGGCATGAATTTTCTCTCTCCTAATGTTCCTGTTTCTCTATCACTGCTGTTCCATGTAAACAGTAATGAAGGAGATCCTTCATGACATATAGTGTAGACAGATGGGATGCAAGGACAAAAGTAAAGTTAGAGTTCTTGGGTAAAAATTATTTTGTTTTTCTCCAGGTATTCACATAGGAAAGTGGTTAACTCCTTTGAGAATCTGATAAAAGCTATAGGTCCTCAGCTTCAGGAAAAAAAAATGTATATTTGTAAGCAGACATTTTTGAATACAGTTTCACGGGAATCAGAGCCTTGCATTAGTCCATTTTCTATTGTTTATGATACAATACCTGAAACTGGGTAATTTATATAAAATGAAATTTCATTCTTTTTTAAAAAATTCTATTTTATTTTGTCAATATACACTGTGGTTGATTATTGTGGCCCATTACCAAAACCTCCCTCCCTCCTTCCTCTCCCCCCTCCCTCCCAACAACGTCCTTTCTGTTTGCTTGTCGTATCAACTTCCAGGAATTGTAATTGTTGTGTCTTCTTCCCAGCCCCCCCTGGTTATTTGTGTATTTATTTATTTATTTTTAGCTCACACAAATAAGTGAGAACATGTGATATTTCCCTTCTGTGCCTGACTTGTTTCACTTAATATAATTCTCTCTAGGTCCATTTATGACGTTGCCGTATTTCATTCTTATTTATAGCAGAGTAGTATTCCATTGGGTAGATATACTACCTTTTCCGTATCCACTCATCTAATGATGGATATGTGGGCTGTTTCCAACTCTTAGCTATTGTAAATAGTGCTGCAGAGAACATTGGAGAACAGGTATACCTTCGATTTGATGATTTCCATTCCTCTGGGTATATTCCCAGCAGTGGGATATCTGGGTCATATGGTAAATTTATCTGCAAATGTTTGAGGAACCTCCATACCATTTTCCATAGAGGCTGCACCATTTTGCAGTTCCACCAACAACATATGAGAGTTCCTTTTTCTCCACAACCTCGCCAGCATCTATCATTCACAGTCTTTTGGATATTAGCCATCCTAACGGGTGAGATGGTATCTCAGTGTGGTTTTGATTTGTATTTCCTGAATGCTTAGTGGTGTTGAGCATTTTTTCTTGTGTCTGTTGGCCATTTGTAAATCTTCCTTTGAGAAATGACTATTTAGCACTTTTGCCCATTTTTTAATTGGGTTACTTGTTTTTTTCTTATAAAGTTGTTTCAGTTCCTTGTATATTGTGGATATTAATCCTTTGTCAGATGTATATTTTGCAAATATTTTCTCCTACTCTGTTGATTGTCTTTTAACTCTGTTAATTGTTGGCTGGCTGGTTAGCTCAGTTGATTATAGTGCAGCCTTGTAACACCAAGTTCAAGGGTTCAGTTCCCTGTTCTGGCCAGACACCAAAAAAAAAAGAAAAGAAGGAAAGAAATTTATTTCTTACAATTTTGGAGACTGGGAAGTCCATGGTCCAGGGAACACATCTGGTGAAGGCCTTCTGGGTGGTAACTCTCTACAACAACTCAGGGTATCACATCTTGAGAGAAAATGGCATGAGCAAGAGAGATAACCTTCTCACTTGCCCTCCTCATAAAGCCATCAGAACCATGCCCTTTACTCCATGATTGGATCAACCTATTCACAAGAGCACAGTCCTCACAATCTAATGACCTCTTAAAGGCCCCGCTGTTCAAATACCACATTTGGATTTTCCACCCTCTTAACACTGTTATAATGGATATCAAACTTCAATAAGTTTTGGGGAGACATTCAATTCACAGCAGGCCTATTTTCATAAATATTATTTTTAAATATTTAAGCATGTTTTACACGGAAATATTTCAAAATCTTTGACTACTGTAAGATATATTTATATTTCTTATGCTCCTTTGGATCATTTGTAGTGCTATGTACTTACACAGTAGGTGCTCAATAACCTTCTTTTGAACAAAAGAAAAATGTTCTCAGAGTAAGGCTGGTTCTGTGCACTGTCCTGTCATGTATTTTGTACACTGTAAGAGATGCAGATTACACAATGTCCTTCGTGGATCAACTTTGGTTTAAGAAGAACAGAGAAAAGAATCCATAAAAACTTTAGTTCATGATGGAGTTTGGATGTGTTGTCCCCTCCAAAACTTCTGTGGAAATTTGATCTCCAATGTGGCAGTGTTGGAAACTGATTGAGTCATGGGGGCAAATCCCTCATGAATGGATTAATGCTCTCCCTGGGGGAGAGGGGATTAATGAGTGAGTTCTCACTCTATTAGTTCCCATGAGAACTCGTTGCTTAAAAAGACCCTGGCACTTTCTCTCTCTCTCTTGCTTCCTGTCGCCACGTGATCTGCCTATACCCACTGGCTGCCTGCCACTTTCCACCATGAGTAGAAGCAGCCTGAGGCCCATGCCAGATGCAGCTTTCTCAGAATCATGAGCCAGATAAACCTCTTTTCTTTATAAATTACCCAGTCTCAGGTATTTCTGTTATAGCAACACAAAACAGACTAATACAGCTTGTGAGGATGCGTAGAAAGGGGAACCCTCCTATGCGGTTGTGGGACTGTGAATTAGTTCAGCCATGATGAAAAAACTGTATAGAGGTTTCTCAAACAAGTACAGATAGAACAACGATATAATCCAGCAATCCCACTACTAGGTCTATATCCAAAGTAATGGAAATAATCACGTCGAAGGGATACCTGCACTCCCATATTCATTGCAGCTCTATTTACAATAGTTAAACTATGGAACCAACCTAAATGTCTATTGACAGATGACCAGATAAGGAAAATGTGGTGTGTACACACACACACACACATAATACATTACTACTCAGCCATAAAAATGAATGAAATTCTGCCATTCACAGCAACGTGGATGATCTTGTGTTGCAGTGAGTTACTGTGAACTCACAGTGAGAGGCAGGAAATACCAAGGATTAAAAAAGGAAAACAGAGTTATTGATATGCCAGCATAGGCTCAAAGGACTCTTCTCCAACGGTTGAGCCCCAAATGCAGCGGGGCTGTTATTTTTATATTACAGCATTTCTGGGTTTTTGTAACTGGGCAAGGGGGATGATCTTATGATCTTATGTGGTTATGACTTTGTCTCAGGGTGGAAAAGTACAACAGATGAGAAGCAGAAGGGAAAATTCTGTTTCAGTAGTATGTGTTAACCACAAGATGGGGGTGCAGCTACAGCTGGGCCTGTATCTGGACAAGGATCTTGGTTCCAGCATAGCATGGCACAGCATGGATGCCTAATGGCCACAGCCAGGCGGGACACAGCTGGGTGCTCAGAAAGAAGGAGAGAGAGAGAGAGAGAGAGAGAATGGAAGAGTGAGAGAAAACCTTTCCTAGTGTTCCTTATCTTGGTGAATTATATCACCTAGTTACCTAGTTTCCTGTGCCCAATACTTGGGAGTTACCATTCCAACTTGTCTCATCCTTACCTCCATATCCAATGCATTACCTACTCTGGTTTGATCTACCACTGAAATACATGTCACAAATCCATCCACTTCTCTCCTTCTCCACAGCTACCAGTCAAGCCCAAGCCACCATAGTCTTTTGTCTAAACGATTATAATAGTCTCTTAATTGGCCCTTTGAGTTTCACTCTTGCTGGCTGCTTTACAACCCAATTTCCACACAGCAGCCAAAATTACCTTTCTAAGGTTTAATTATATAATATCAGTTATCTGCTTATAATCTTAAACTGTTTTACAGCTAAATCCAAAATCCTTGTGACTTGAAAGTCTCAACATGACCTGGCCCCTGCCTGAATTAGTGATTGTGCCCTGCATGTGTGCATGTGTGCGCATTTGCTCCCCCTCCCCCAGAGAAACAGGCAACAATGTCAGCTTCAAAGGGCAGCATCAGTCACCTGAAGTCTTTCACCTAAGGTCACATAGATAGTAAGTGGTAGAGCAGGAGACTCCATAGTATTCACAGACGCTACCTACACTCAAGGGGCCTGAACCCCATTGGAATCAAAGGTTACTAGTTCTCAGTCTGCTCAGTTCTTAAGTGCTAATGAGTGGAAAACAAGAGACCAGAGATGAGTGGAACACAGAGACTTCTCCACAACCCACACCTCTTTTTCACACACAGACACAACCATATGCACACACACTCTAACTTCAGCAGCTCTGAAATAGATGCTGTTATTGTTAACTGTTTTAATAATACAAATTCATTGTTATTAACATGGCCACAGCAGATTTCTTCTCTCAAAGAAAGAGGGAGGGGGAGAGAGAGAGAGAATGAAAGAGTGAGAGAAAACCTCTTCTAGTTTTCCTTATCTTGGTGAATTACACCACCTAGTTACCTAGTTTCCTGTGCCCAATACTTGGGAGTTACCATTCCAACTTGTCTCATCCTTACCTCCATATCCAATGCATTACCTACTCTGGTTTGATCTACCACTGAAATACATGTCACAAATCCATCCACTTCTCTCCTTCTCCACAGCTACCAGTCAAGCCCAAGCCACCATAGTCTTTTGTCTAAACGATTATAATAGTCTCTTAATTGGCCCTTTGAGTTTCACTCTTGCTGGCTGCTTTACAACCCAATTTCCACACAGCAGCCAAAATTACCTTTCTAAGGTTTAATTATATAATATCAGTTATCTGCTTATAATCTTAAACTGTTTTACAGCTAAATCCAAAATCCTTGTGACTTGAAAGTCTCAACATGACCTGGCCCCTGCCTGAATTTCCTACTCCTTTCCTCATTCACCAACCACTGTAGCTACATTGGCTTGTTTGTGAACATGCTATGCTTATTTCCTCCTCACAGCCTGTGCCCTGATTGTTCCCTCTGCCTGGGGCATTCTTCCCCT
>NW_007726830.1:333656-390567 GCF_000696425.1 Galeopterus variegatus
TCCATCCACTTCTCTCCTTCTCCACAGCTACCAGTCAAGCCCAAGCCACCATAGTCTTTTGTCTAAACGATTATAATAGTCTCTTAATTGGCCCTTTGAGTTTCACTCTTGCTGGCTGCTTTACAACCCAATTTCCACACAGCAGCCAAAATTACCTTTCTAAGGTTTAATTATATAATATCAGTTATCTGCTTATAATCTTAAACTGTTTTACAGCTAAATCCAAAATCCTTGTGACTTGAAAGTCTCAACATGACCTGGCCCCTGCCTGAATTTCCTACTCCTTTCCTCATTCACCAACCACTGTAGCTACATTGGCTTGTTTGTGAACATGCTATGCTTATTTCCTCCTCACAGCCTGTGCCCTGATTGTTCCCTCTGCCTGGGGCATTCTTCCCCTTGATCTTTGCCCATGTGACTGACTCCTTTATGCCACCTTGGTCTTAGCTCAAATGTCATCTGCTCAGTGTAGAGCTAAGGCTGGTTCTGGAGTTCACAGACCCCTCAAGCCCGTTATCCAGACTGGGTCACAAACCCTACACACGCAGGTCTATGAGCTAGGTAACCAGACAGAAAGGTCCTTGGAGCCTTAGTTGAAGAAAAAGTAGTCTTTATTCAGCACACACACCACTATGAGCTAAGCAGTCCACAGAGAGACTCAAAAACTCAACTGCAACCAGCGAAGTCCAAAGGAAAACTGAGCTGCTGCCAGCAGAGTAAACATGTTCTATTTTTAGACGCCAGTTTATCGCCAGCTTTTGCTTCAAAAACTGAAGAATACACAATAGCAACAAAACTAAAAAGATACATGGGTGCACATGCACACTAATTCCACCCCCACACAAGTTGTTTACAAGAAAAGTGCTGCACCACCTCTCAACCCGACCTGAGGCAGGGGCCTGACTAAAATATACTATTTTCCCCACACTCAGTAATAAAATTTTAAGTCACCATATCTAAATTAGCTTTAACCCTGCAGTCCCTCAGTATCAAGTCACCCTGTTTACATTCGTCATAGCAGTTTTATTTGTTTTTCTATAATTATTTGTATTTGTGTTTATAATCTCTCTCTCTTTACTAGGATTTAAGTAAGCACCATGAAAGCAGGGACCTTACTGATCTTGTTTAATTCATTTGTCCTCTCAGCCTAGATGACTTTTTGGTCTATCTCAGGTGTTAAAACAAAGATTTGTTAAATGAACTATCCCCTTTTTCTGATGAGGAAAAAAAAGCCTAACGAATAGAACTTCCCTTAAGTTATGCAGCCAGTAAACAACTCTGAAGCTGAGAACATCTCTTCAAAACAAAGAATAATAATAGTAACTACTATGTGCCAGGCACGGTTCTCATTTAATCTTCAAAACAACTCTGAGTGGTCGAACATTAGTGAGGGTGGGGTGTGTTAGCAAATAAGGATTGATTCATTGCACACTTCACAGCTCAAGGCAATCGAGTATGTCTCTTTCTCTGCCAGCATCTTGGGCCTCGGAGTATGGATTCTTTATATCTGAATTGCAAGTGAGGAGAGAGAAAAAGTCAAAGAACACCTGGTGAATTTTGCAGGCCAGGCCACAGTCGAAGCCCAATGCACGAGAATGTGTACCGCACGGTCCCGAATTTTGAAACAAATTAAGCCCTCCATCATAAACACGTGGGGGAAGGGCTCCACGCGGTGGGGTGCTTCCTCCTCCACAGTTCATTGGTCAGGCCTAGGTCGCCCGACCCAAGCTACCAGTACAGGAGGGCGGGATGTGTGGTTCCTCACGTGAGTCTAGGCAGAGGAGGAGCAGGTAGTCGCTGGTCCTCCGTGGACTCTCCATCCTCGCGCAGAGACCCTTGGCTTTCCCGATGAGCCCCATTGACTTGGTGAGATCCAGCCGTCATGAGCATGTACGGGAACAAGTTTTTCTTGGGTAAGTCCAAAATGGGGAAATAAGAAGCCTGTTTGTAGGTAAGCCAGATATCTATTTAACTCACAAATGCCGTTTCTTTTATCTTTCTTTTTTTTTTTTTTTTTAATCGTTGTTGCCTCAACTCCTACTCGTCCTTCAGAACAGTTCTGCAGGTCTCTGGAATGCCATGCCTGACTTCCCTAGAAGCCGGGCTTGAGTCTGTCTTTCCCCTTATTATTACTCCCCTTTCCTTCCACCTCAAAATGAAGCTTTGCTATTTTAAGAATGAAACCATTTGATTTCTCAATTACAAATTTTTTTCTTAAAATGTGTATTTGAAATTTAGTGTTAGTATTAAGGAGTTTTAGCTTATGTAGCAACACTTCAATGTCGTAGAAAACGGAGAACTTGAATAGAATGATTTCCATTCCTCTGGGTATATTCCCAGCAGTGGGATAGCTGGGTCATATGGTAGATCTATCTGCAATTGTATGAGGAACCTCCATACCGTTTTCCATAAAGGCTGCACCATTTTGTAGTCCCACCAACAGTGGAGGAGGGTTCCTTTTTCTCTGCAACGTTGCTAACATTTATCATTCTCAAAGACAAGGAACAATTTTTAAATGTTTAGAAAAGGTCTAAAGAAAGAAAGGTATTTTAAAATTGCAAGGAAAAATAAAACATACCTAAGGAAACTTCAAGTAGATTGACCCATATAAACGTAAACTGAAAAACTGAAGATCTTGAATTTTATTTTTCTCTTGTATATCAAAGGTTTTAATTTTTAAGGAGGAAATGCTTTTTGGTAGAGATCGTTTATTTATTTATTTTTTGAACTTTTTATTTGGAAACTATTTCAAACTTACAAAAGGGTTGCAAGATAAGAAAAATATAAGCAAAACCGTATACTCTTTACCCAGGTTCACGTTTGTATTTTGAATTACGTTTTACTCCATTTGCTTCATCATCTGCTCTCTACCTTTCTGAACCACCTGAGACAGTTGTATGTATCATGGCCCCTTTTGGCTAAGTATAAGTGTGTATTTCCTAAAAATAGGGACATTCATAGAGAGATTATAACTACATAGTGCCATGGTATAGGGAAGAGCAAGAAGCCACAGCTTTACCACGTGCAATTAACATCTGTTTCTCTAGAGTCATTCTATTGTTGCCAGACACAGCTGTCCCAGAATCGTAAGCCAAATAAACCTCTCTTCTCTATAAATTACCCAGTCTCAGGTATTTCTGTTATAGCAACACAAAACGGACTAAAACAGCTCAGTTAGCGGTCTCTGGACCAAAGACATCAGCATCACCTGTGAATCTGTTAGAAATGAAAAATTAGGGGCCTCACCTAAAATACTGCATCAGAAACTCTGGGAGTAAGACCCCACACTCTTGTTAAAATACAAGCCTTCCAGATGATACTGAATGAAAGCTAACATGGGAGAACCACTCATCTAGATAAATGATGCTAGGAAGAGAGGATTTGTTCTCCAAAATACTGCCACATTATGCTAATCTACAACTTCAGATACATTGAATTCATTATGTGAAGAAAAAAACATCAAGTAATGAAAAGAACACTGTCAAGGGAATAAGACAGACCTGCATTTAAATGCTGGCTCTGCCACTTTCTATCTGTGCAACATTGAGCAAACTTTGTAACATCTCTGAGCCTCAGCTTTTTTATTTGTAAAATGAAGCTATTGTATCAGTTTATTTAAAGGCCCTTAACAGCTCTGCAATTCTGTGTTTCACTATAAGCAAGTACTCACTAAGTAATTATTGAGTTCCTACCACAATTTCAATAAATCTGAAGGATAAAAAAGAAGAAAAAACAGCTTCTACTTTGGAAAAGCTCAAAATTCAACTAGGAAAAGAAGTCACTTACATATAAAGAGAACAGATTAGAGAGCAAAAGAAAATTTTAAGTCTGATGGTAACAAGGTTAATTCTGAAATAAGAAAGCCTGCTCTTTCAATAGGGGTCATTTGAGGCACATCCAGAGGATTAGTCTGTCCAGAACACCTTCCTCTCTCTGGACTATGTCACTGTCTCCAGATAAATCTCTCAAGTATTTGGGTAACAGGACTGGGCAAAAATTTAACAGCTCTGAAGCATTTTCTATATTCCAAGTATTGTACCTAATGCTTTACCTTCATAATTTCACTTAAAAATCGCATGACAAACCAAGAGCCAGGTACTAATATCAGCCTCATTTCACAAATGAGGAAGCTGAGGCTCAGAGAGTTTAAATAGCTTCCCTCAATGTACACAACCCATAGATGGAGCTGACGTTCAATGGAAGCTGTGGACTTTCACAGTCCATTTTTCCGACTACGTGATATTGTCTCTCTAGAGAGATGAGGTTAGATAGATATGATAAGGCCAGTTGTTACATTAGTAGATACTGTGTATAGAAAAACAAGTTATTAATATGTGTGAGAACAATAGAGATAAAAATAGTGTCAGGAAAATCCTCAGAATTCTAACAACTCACATTGAGAATGGATAATTATTCACACATTTTCCATATGAAAACTGAGTGTTCTAGCTAAAGTCCGCTGTGGGAATTCTTTCATGTGAGTCTAAGACAATGATAAGAAGAAATATTTTCATTTTGTATTTATGATCCCGTTTTCACAAAAAGAATCCATGTTATAAAAGTTAAATGAATGAGATTAAGAATTCATGCTCTGAGGTCTTTCTGAACTTCTGTGAAACAAATAACTGTCAGATATGGCCCACGTGTTCAAAAGATCCTGAAAAGAGATGTACAAGTTTAAACCAATTTAAGGCGTCCCGGAGATTATAAAGTGGTTCTCACAGAAATTAAGACTTTCACGTTCCAAGAAAAATGTAGACATTTTTACTTCTCCAAAATGCAAGGCACCCATTCTAGGGATGCTGACTAAACTGACCAACAACTGGTTCTTCAAATAAGTTAATTACTTAAGAAGTAAGGCCCAGAAACCCTAAAACACAGCTTAGCTTTTACTCAAATAAGCTCTTTGGACAAGACACAATGAGTGATTTTTTTTTTTTTTAATAAAAAGAGGGAGAGTCTTATTTAATCAACACTTACCATTCATGCTTTTCCTGACATGTGAATGGTAAGTGTTAAGTAAGCTAAAATATTTCTTTACAGCACCATTTTTATTTTTTTTCATTATTAAAAAAAGGTCAAATGATTGTAGTATCTGCATTTTAGCAAAGTTCTTCAATTACTTCCGTAAGGTGTAGTGCTTGTCACTTATCTGTTTGCCTTTATATACATTCTCACTGCTCAGCTCTGTATGGCACATGGCATGGAGTAGAAGAGCCATGGGTTTGGGGAGGATTCTAATCCCTGAAAACTGCATTTTCCAGGATCCCTTAATAAGTGGCTTCCTGGTAGCTTTAGCTAATGGTAGATAATAGGGGAATGTGGAGAGTAGAAAGAGAGAAGTCAGGGCATTGCTTCCTCTCTCTGTCCACCTCAGGGAGTCTGTTTGACAGGAATGCATTTCCTGTATGTTTCCAGCTCCCACTTCACCAACTCTACCTTTATGATTCCTGTTTCCATCAGTGGCCTAGACTGTGCCAACAGTGCCTCTGTCCTGTGTCTCATTGTCTCACTGTTGCATTCGTTTTTTTCAGCGATTCGGATACCTTTGTGACTAATTCCTTGGCTTTGTTTTCTTGAATGTGTCCTGACTGATACAAAAACACTATCAGAAGAATATTTGCTGAGTTTTAAAATAAAATGTGTATCGCACAATGTGGAATTGTTCTGCAGCAAGCATGTAAAAATTTATGAAATAAAAACCACAAGTGTCTGAACCCTCCATTTCTGAGAGGGTTCTCTGTATTCACTGTCAGTTTCAAAGATGTGTTTTTTTATTTTGTATTTCCTTGATTACCTTTTTTCCCATATGTTTATCAGTTATGTGTAGTTATCCTTTATGAATTGCTTGTTCTTCTTTTTTCTGTGTTAATATTTTCCTGATTTGTATGCCGGAATATATCACCAGGGCAGGGCCCCTGTCCGATTGGTTCAAAATTGCATACAAAGCACTTATCTCTATGCCTGGCAAATGATAAGCATGTATTATTATCATTATCATCTGAATAAATGAAGAGTTAGATGTATATGGACTTTCTGCTTTGTTCCATTCCTCATTAGAACAAACCTGCTTTATAATCTATTTTATACTCTAGTAGGAAAAACTCCCCTCTCATTACTGATTCTTTTGTATCCCCCCTCCAATATTTCTTTTGATATTGCCAGTGTTTAGTAATAAACTTTAGAAAAATTTTGTTAAGTTCTGTTCTTCCTCCTGAAACATTTTTTCCCCCCGTTGGTAGTTTGATTGGGATAGTGTTAAATTTCTAAATTAAATTGGGAAAGGACTGACATCTTCAAAATAGTTAATCTTCACACCTCTCTTGGTTAGTCCCTGTTTGTGTCCCCCCACCCCCCCGCCATGCCTCAGTCCTATACTCTACCCGTTCCTACACTGCTTTCTACTAGGAGACTGTATGATCCAGGTTTCCTTGCTCTCTGGCTTCTGATTGAGTTTAGACAGGAGGAAGACGTGACAAAAAATACAGCATGGCATACTACGTTTCCTCCTAGCTCCAACCCACTTCAGTGCTGTTTTTCTGGAAGTGGCTGAATTCCTCCTCTTCCATGACCACATCCCCTTTTTCTTACCTCCACTTTTTTTTTTTTTTTTTTGTCCTTTTTTTTGAGACCGGCCACACCGCGCTCAGCCAGTAAGCGCTGTGAGCGCACCAGTCATCCCTATATAGGATCCGAACCCTCGGCGGGAGCACTGCTACGCTCCCAGCACTGCACTCTCCCAAGTGCGCCACGGGCTCGGCCCTCTTACCTCCACTTTTTGACAGGCTTTGACAAAGCAGTTCTTGTCCCTTTCCCTTTCTGATTGTGAGGTGGTAATCTTCACACTTTTGCTAGTCCCTGGGTACCTCAACGTTCATTGTTGCTTCCCTTAACACTGTGCACAACTCTGAATAGTCCTTTGATTAAATTATCTTTGAAGTCTCTGCTGAGTCTGTCTTAGATTTCTTCCTTTTACCTTGACTAGTTGTATCACAGTCCACTTATTTAAGCTTCTTTTATGTCCCATTGTAAAGTTCTATGTTTTAAAATAAAAGATGGTATACTTTAACTTAGATTAAATTTTATGTGTTTTATATTTTTGTTCTTATTAATGGAAAAATTTCCTATTGTATTTTTAAACAGGTTGTATTATTATTATTTTTTTTGTCTTTTTCCATGTCCGGCAATGGATCGCAACCCTCAGTGTCGCCACCGTACCGGACCGGGACCGGCAACGGGATCGCAACCCTCGGTGTTGCTCCCACGCCTCGCTCAGCCAGTGAGCGGGAACCAGTCTGTATGTGGGATCTGAACCCTCGGGCGGGAGCGCCGCCGCGCTTCCCAAGCGGCGCACTATCCAGTGCGCCACCGGGCCGGCCCAAAACAGGTTGTATTTGATATGTAGTCATGAATAGATATAATTGTATTGAGAAATGCTCAAATATAATACAAAGCCAGAATAAAAGGAAAATTACAAACTATGTAAACATAAAGAGGGTACTTCAAAAAATTATGGAGATTCATATTATCTTTTAATTCTATTTTTTCCATGAACTATTTGAAGTATGCTTGTATGTAATATAAAATACAATCCCCCCAAAAAAATCGTCAACATTTTTTATAGTAACTTTTAGTAGTTGGGTTTTGGGTGGTATTAAAATAGAAATATCCATTATTTTAAAAGTGACCATTGAAGACAAATGTAGCCCAAATTGTTGGAAAATATGCAGGGCAGACAACATCTTATATGTGGAAAATGGTAAACTTGGAACTTCTACTTCCTGGCCCACTCAACCACTAAACTCTTCAACAGCAGAATAAATAGCTGTTGAAAGACGTTGAACAAAGCTGGCAACATTATACGGGACAGAATCTGACTTTTTGGAGGCTGAGACCCCAACTCACAGCAGGATATTGCCCACATTGCCAGTGCTCAGCGTTATGACTCACTATTCACAATGGTTATTTTGGGGTTGTGATGACATGTTTCATTAGTCAATACCATAGAAGAGTCAATAATAGTGTAGCAAAAGTGTTATGCAGCTTTAACTAATTGCTTTCCATATCAATGCATGTGTTATGTGTTGAAAATTTAGAATTCAAAATATTTATAATCTTAAGTTTTCACCCACAATTTGTGATACTGATTGTTCTATAGCCAAACTTATAGAAGTAGTATAGATCGGAAATAATACAAGACTTGGCATACCCTTTTCACAATGGGTTTGATAAAATTTGCCACCCATCCCTCAGAGAGGAATTGTAAGTTTATGCCACTGCTTTCTAAGGAGCTATGCATATATATTTCCTAAAATGCTGTGCAAATGTTAGCTGTAATGACTGCAAATAAATTTTTGAAACAAAATCCCTTTGTATGTTGTTAATTGGTTATATTAAAAATGCTTATATAATAAACCATAATGAGATGACGTTTAAATATCTACACTTGAATCACAAATTCTTTTGATAGTATAAAAAATGGCATGCATGCACATATTATCAATAAAAGTACATATTGCAACACAATCAAAACTTCAACTTGGCAACAGGTTGCTAATTACTGTTTGAGCTACATCTATATGTAGAAAATACAGCTACATTTTCTCATGTATGATGACTGTGTTAATAACTTGCTTTTAAAATATCTATATATTAAGATGAACAACAAATGTAATTTCTTGGCTCCATTAGGAGGAGCCAACACTTAAACACAAGTGGGCATGGATGCCTCAGAGACTCTGGACTTAGGTAAACATGGACATAAACTAAATCTTTTTTTTTTTTTTTAAAGATGACCGGTAAGGGGATCTTAACCCTTGAGTTGGTGTTGTCAGCACCACGCTCAGCCAGCGAGCAAACCGGCCATCCCTATATGAGATCCAAACCCGAGGCCTTGGTGTTATCGGCACCGCACTCTCCCAAGTGAGCCACGGGCCGGCCAAAAATCTTTTTTTTTGCCTTTTTTTTTTTTGCCTTTTTTTACTGACCGGTAACGGGATCGCAACCCTCAGTGTCGCGCCCGTACTGGGGACCGGCAACGGGATCGCAACCCTCGGTGTCGCGCCAACTAAATCTTAAATTACCTAAATCATCCACTATTCGACATCAGGGCAATTGCTGTGTGGCTGACAAGCAAATGCCAAGACCACTGCAAATATCAAGGCCACTGTCCTTGGCCAAAGACAAGATATTCGTCCTTGATAAGTTCATTATCTGGCAGACCTTTATTTATTTTTACTTTTTATTTTTCTCTTTTTTGTGACTGGTAAGGGGATCGCAACCCTTGGCTTGGTGTCGTCAGCACTGCGCTCAGCCAGTGAGCGCACCGGCCATCCCTATGTAGGATCCGAACCCGCAGCAGGAGCGCCACTGCACTCCCAGTGCCGCGCTCTCCCCAGTGAGCCACTGGGTCAGCCCTGGCTGACCTTTAGTAATTTACTTAAATTCTCTGAGGCTCAGTTTCCTTACCCGTTTCTCCTCTGTGCCTATTGTTTCATAGACTTACCTAAAGTTAAAAAAGAAAAAAGAAAAGAAAAAAATCTAGGAGACAGGCTTACACTGACTACCTTTTTACATTTCATATTCAGAATTTCTACTTTAGATTATATGCAGCTTGGCAAATTGCACTAATTGCACTCCCGTCAAATGGTCAATTTATAGTTGTTAACAATTGACCAAGTCTAAGAGTGTACCATGTATTTTGGTGAGGCTCAAATAAAAGTTCCGGGCTTAAGAGACTTCATTTCAAACTTGGGACTATTTGCTTGTCAAAATGGACAGCATCTATCATGTGACATGTTGATCTAGGTGAGTAATAAAAACTTGCCAGGAAATTGGGAAGCTTTTCTCTGTATTGAGCACAATCATGAGCTCAGAAAAATCTTTTAAGTCTCACTGTGTCATTTTCATGACTTACAATTTGAGATTTTCCACAGTCTAACACAGACAAGCATAAGCCTGCATACGGTGCACATATAATTCTGGCCAAAAGTGTCTTTTGATTTGTCATAGCATTGCAATCATTCTTTTGTGCAGCTGACAAATTCTTCTCAAATAGATACGTAGCGTCTTTTAATTGAGTTGGAAGTGGAGAGACTCAAATTTCTTTTGTCATCTAAATCACTCTGTTTAGCTAGAACCTTTATTGCCACTTCAGAACATCTGGTCCAATTAAAGGATAGCTATGTCCTCCTCATTTGAATGGCAGAGGAAGGTTAATTTTAAAAGGCCCCATAGGCAAAAATCTGCTCTGTGCTGCATTTGAGATAGCTTCATTCTCTAAAAATGGCTTTGATAACTGATGGAAATCTGCATGGATTAGGACCCAACCTTATGGCATACACAAACACACACACACACATACATGTATATGTATATATATATATATATATATACATATACACACATATATGTATATATACACATATGTATATATATATACACATATATACATATATATACAGTATGTATATGCACCAGCATAAGAGGTCAAAATCAAGCAAAACCATGATGCATTATTATACAATCTGAGATTTGAGTAAATAAAGTCTATGTTGAAGTTGGAATTTCCGTTGGGAACATACATCCTGAAGAAAGGCCAGAAGCAACTATCAGACTATCAAATTATAAGCCGTTAAGGGGAAGACAGTAATACTGAGAGCAAAGAATGGAAGCAGTGATTCTCTTTTTCTCTCCACCAGAAGGCTATAAGATGCATACCACATATATTGTAAAGATATACCCTCAGAGGCATATACTTCCTTGTAAGTCCTGGGAGGATGATAAGTGAATTTCACAGCTGAGGAACTTGGGTAAACAACCCAAGGCACTGACTATTTAACTGAAGTATTGACTGGGATACTGACTGGATACTGATTGCTAATACCAGGAATATTAGGGTCATGGGGCAGGTATTTCAAGTTTCATCTGAATATTAGGATTTGTTATATGTTATTTTCTGTACAATAAGCATCTATTCTGATAATCTTTTTCAAAGCATGTTAGCAAATTAAAAAAGTGACAATTTCTGTGCCACGTCAGGTTTTCAGTCAGTAGTGATTACTGAAGAAGGAGAGTATGATAGAAAAGACAATATTCCATGAAAACCAGTTGCAGGGGAACATATGCAAGAGTACACTAACTTTGGTGTTATGTACTTGAAAACTCATCATTAGGTCATAGCAAAGATATCTCCAAGACAATAAATGCACCCAGTGTGAGCAGTGCTGTACCTATTCTCTGTTCAAAACTAGTAACCCTGAACAGTAATGCCTCATAGTTACATAGCAACTTAAAGCTTCAAAGTACTTTCAGATATACTCTTCCTCAGTCTTCCCCAAAATTCCTGATTTGTTCTCTGGAGAAATTGTTATTTCCATTTACAGATAATGAAATTTAGACTCAAAAAAGGGGCCGGCCCAGTGGCGCACTGCTACAGTGCACCGCTTGAGAAGCATGGTGGCGCTCCCGCCGAGGGTTCGGATCCCACATACAGACCGGCCGCTCACTGGCTGAGCGAGGTGCGGGCGTAACACCGAGGGTTGCGATCCTGTTGCCGGTCCCGGTCCGGTACGGGTGTGACACTGAGGGTTGCGATCTGTTGCTGGTCACGAAAAAAGACAAAAAGGAAAAAAAAAAAAAAAGAAATTTAGACTCAGAGAATTTAAGTCAATTACAAAGGTCACCAAGATAGTGACTTTATCAAAAGAAATACCTTGTCTTTGGCCAAAGACAAAGGCCTTGATATTTGCAATGGCCTTGGTATTTGCTTGTCAGCCACACATAAAACTGCCATGGGTAAAGAGGCAACAATTTCTGTTCCTACAAAAAACCTCCCATTAATTGATAGAACAGGATAATTGGACAGGCTGCTTCATGTTTATTATAAAAATAAAAGAAAATAGTATTTCATTCTTTTTCGTTGGGAATTATTGATTTAATAAAAATACCATCTCTTGGAAAAAATGAGAGGTATTATTTTTGGTTGTGTACTCACAAATTGAAACAAACAATAACAGCATCACTTTGGAGTACAGCTTCTTATGTGTAGCACAATCTACTGCCAAAAACCCAACACAGACTCTTTAAATTTTGTGTAGAAGCAGCCTCCAAAATTTCTCTGGTATTGAAAATACTGCTTTTAGTTATTTGTTTCCACTGAATATTCTGGGACTTCTTTCATGCATCTGAAATATAAACTTCCTTCAATGTTTCTCTCTTATTTCATTCTTTGAATCCCAAGAGATAGGATTCTCAACAAGGTTATTTAAAAACAAAGTGCCATAATAGTTGGGGATCTTAACACCCCACTCTCCACATAGGACTGATCATCTTGGCAAAAAAATCAACAGAGAAACACAAGACCATGATAACACTTTAGACCAACTTGACTTGGCAGGTATATACAAAAAATGCATCCAACAACGTCAGAATATTCATTCTTCTCTTCAGCACATGGAACATTCTCCAGGATAGACCACATGTTAGGTTGCAAATCAAGTCTCAACAAATTCAAAAAAATTGGAATTATTTCATGTATTTTTCTGACCACAACAACTTAAAAGTAGAAATCACTAACAAATGAAACTTGGGAAACTATACAAATTCATGGAAATTAAACAACATTCTACTTAAATGACATGTGGGTCCAGGAAGAAATTAAACAGGAAATCAAAAAATTTACTGAAACTAATGAAAATTATGACACAGAATACTAAAACCTGTGGGATATTGCAAAAGTAGTACTAAGGGGGAAATTTATTGGGTTAGATGCTTACCTCAGAAGAATGGAAATATGGCAAGTGAACAACCTAACACTTCACCTTAAAGAATTAGAAAAACACGAACAATACAAACCCAAAGTTAGAAGATGGAAAGAAATAATCAAGATCAGAGCAGAACCAAATTAAATAGAAACCCAAAAAACGATATAAAAGATCAATGGAACAGAAAGTTGGGTTTTTGAAAAGATAAATAAAATTGGCAAACCATAAACAAGGCTAACTAAAAAAAGAAGACAGAAGACACAACTAACAAAAATTAGAAATGAAAATGGTGGTATTACAACTGATACTTCAGAAAAAATGGGAAATCATTAGAGACTACTATAAACTACTACACACCAACAAATTTGAAAATCTGGAGTAAATGGAAACATTTTTGGACATACACAAACTATGAAGACTGGGTCAGGAAGACAGAGAAAACCTGAACATACTGATAACAATCAATGAGACTGAAGCTGTTATCAGCCTTCTCCCAACAAAGAAAAGCCCAGGAACAGTGGGCTTCACTGCACATTTTTACCAAACCTTTAAAGAAGAATTAAAACCAATTCTTTACAAACTATTCCAAAAAATTAAAATGGAGGCTACTGTCTCAAACTCATTCTATGAGGCAAAATCACCCTGACACCAAAACCAGACAAAGATAAAAAAAGAAAAATACAGGCCAATATCCTTGAAGAATATAGACACAAAAATTCTCAATAAAATAATAGCTAATAGAATACAGCAACACATACATAAAATTATACACCATGATCAAGTGGGATTCATCCCAGGGATGCAAGGTTGGATCAACATATGCAAATCAATAAATGTGATATACCACATCAGTAAGATCAAAGACAAAAAACAAATGATCATCTCTATAGAAGCTGAAAAAGCATTTGACAAAATTCAACATTGGTTCATGATAAAGACTTTATATAAATTGGGTATAGAAGGAAAATACCTCAACACGATTAAAACCATATATGACAGACCCTCTGCCAATGTCATCCTGAATGGAGAAAAATTGAAAGCCTTTCCCATAATAACAGGAAGAAGACAAGGATGCCCCCTCTCACCACTCCTATTGGAAGTACTAACCAGAGCAATGAGGGAAAAGAATGAAATAAAGGTCATCCAGAATGGAAAAGATGAGGTCAAACTGTCTCTGTTTGCAGATGACATGATCCTATACATAGAACAGCCTAAAGACTCCACAAAAAAAAACTCTTAGAGTTAATGAATGATTTCAGCAAATTTGCAGGACACAAAATCAACATGCAAAAATCAGTCACATTTCTATATTCTAATAATGAACTGGCAGAGAACAAAATCAAGGAAGCTATCCCATTTACAATAGTCACCAAAAAGATAAAATACCTAGGAATAAATTTAACCAAGGGTGTGACAAATGTCTATGATGATAACTACAAACCACTGTTGAGAGAAATTAAAGAGGACACAAGAAGATGGAAAGATATTCCATGCTCTTGGACTGGAAGAATTAACATTTTGAAAATGTCCATGCTACCCAAAATGATCTGTAGATTCAACACAATCCCCATCAAAATTACAATGACATTTTTCTCAGAATTGGAAAAAACATTCCTGACATTCATATGTAAGAAAAAAAGATCATGAATAATCAAAGAATTCCTGAGAAAAATAAAGCTGGAGGCATAACAGTATCTGACTTTAAGCTATACTACAAAGTGATAGTAACCAAAACAGCATGGCACTGACATAAAAACAGACATATGGACAATGGAACAGAATAGAGAATCCAGAAATCAACACATGCACCTACAGCCATCTGATCTTTGACAAAGGTTCCAAGACCAAACACTGGGGAAGAGACTGCATCTTCAGTAAATGGTGCTGGGAAAACTAGATATTCATATGTAGGAGAATGAAACTAGACTCGTACCTCTCACCATAAGCCAAAATCAACTCAAAATGGATTAAAGAATTAAATATACATCCTGAAACAATAAAACTCCTTAAAGAAAGCTTAGGGGAAACATTCCAGGAACTAGGACTGGGTACAGAGTTTGAGAATATGACCCCAAAAGCACAGGCAACTAAAGGAAAAACAAACAAATGGGATTATTTCAAACTAAAAAGCTTCTGCACAGCAAAAGAAATGATCAACAGAGCAAAAATATATCCAACAGAGTGGGAGAAAATATTTGAAAAAAATATACCCCAAAGGATTAATAACCAGAATATACAAGGAACTGAAACAACTGAATAGTAAAAAAAAAAAAAAAACAATTAATAAATGGGCAAAGGAGCTGAATAGGCATTTCTCTAAGGAAGATACACAAACAGCCAACAGACACAGGAAAAAATGCTCAACATGACTCGGAATCAGGGAAATGCAAGTCAAAACCACTTTGAGATACAATCTCACTTAAGTTAGGATGGCTAATATTCAAAAGACTGAGAATGACAAATTCTGGTGAGGTTGTGGAGAAAAAGGTACCTTCATATGCTGTTTGTGGGACTGTAAATTTGTACATCGCTTATGGAAAGTAGTATGGAGTTTTCTTAAACAACTACAGATAAATCTACCATATGACCCACCTATGCCACTGCTGAGTATATACGCAGAGGAATGGAAATCATGTCGAAGAGATAATTACATTCCTATGTTTATTGCAGTGTTATTTACTAGAGCCAAGAGTTGGAACCAGCCTAAATGCCTGTCATCGGATGAGTGGATATAGAAAATGTGATATGATATAGCTACAGAATGGAATACTACTATGCTATATAAAAAAAAATGAAATATCACTGTTCGTGGCACCATGGATGTACTTAGAGAAAATTATATTAAGTGAAATAAGCCAGGCACAGAAAGGGAAATACTGCATATTCTCACTTATTTGTGGGAGCTAATAAATATAAACAAGTAAATGAATGAATGGGGTGGGGAGAGAAGACACAACAATCTCAACAACTCCTTGATTTTGTTAAGACGTGAACAGATATGATGTTGATGGGGGGATAGGTAAAGGGAAGGAAGGAAAGAGGAATTGATAAAGGGACACAAAAATCAACTATATTGTATATTGATAAATTAAAATAAAAAATAACTTGTTTAAAACAAAATAAACTTTGGAAGCAATTAACTGGCTTCTACATAGCCACTTTTGTTGTTGCTATTGTTGCTGTTGCTGCTGTTGAGTGTGCATGTGAGAAAGAGAGAGAATATTGGACTTATAGAAATTATTACACCATCCACTTAACTGTAATGGGAGAGTTTTATTTTTTGACTCTTTGGGTGAAGCTAAAAGTAACTTATCGAAAGCATTTTGAAGACATTCTAAAAGCAAAGGATGAAGCGTACACCGAAGGAGTAATAGGGAGAGAAGACTGAGGGTGGATTATTTCAGTCAGTCTTTGACACAAAACTGATCTCACCATCACACAACTTATAGCCTAAGAGTTCATGTGACCACAAAAGAAAGGTCAGTATTCTCAAAGTCATCAGCAGCTTTAATTGAAGGAAAATTATTTAAGGAGTGGTTCAGCAATCTCTTTAATCTCAAGGGATCTGAGCAATGCCGAAGATTGCCCCTAGTAGGCAGTGTGAGGCCTAAAATAAAAGTGGAAAACCAAAAGAAGAGAGAGAAGTGAAAAGAAAACCACTAAAGATGAGGGAAGAAGAGATAAATGATAGAAAAGATAACCTAAAGAGAAAGTATAGAAGAAGGAGGGCATATCCTGAGAACATGCCTTTTCTAAACTATCTGCATGACTCAACTTTCTTCAACCCTTTCATGAATGTCAACTTCTCAATGAAACCTTTCAAGACCCCTTTATTTAAACTTGCAATATTTACTCTCTCCCCAAATTTGGCATTCCATGTTACTCTTATCCTGCTTGTTTCTTTTTTTTTTGTTCCAAAGCAATTATTACTTTCCGATATACTGTATATTCCACCCATTCTTTACATTTACTTTCTTTTTTTTTTTTCCCTTTTTGTCTTTTTTACTGACCGGTAACGGGATCAAAACCCTCGGTGTCGCGCCTGTACCGGGGACCGGCAACGGGATGGCAACCCTCGGTGTCGCGCCTGCACCACGCTCAGCCAGTGAGCGGTAACCGGTCTCCACATGGGATCCGAACCCTCGGGGGGAGCGCCGCTGCGCTCCCAAGTGGCGCACTCTCCAGTGCGCTACCAGGCCGGCCCCTACATTTACTTTCTATGGTATGTCTCCCCCCACTAAAATGAGGACCAGGACTTCCATTATTTTTTAACTTTAATCCCACATGTGTAGAAAACTCCTGGCATGTAGTGGCTATTCAACATCTCCTTGCTGAATGAATAAATGTTTTAAAAACAGTATAATGTCCTAAGTTTAAAACAAAGAAAATTAATATTATTATTATTATTATTTTTGTCTTTTTCATGACTGGTAAGGGGATCGCAACTCTTGGTGTGGTTTCGCCCACACCGCGCTCAGCCAGTGAGTGCACTGGCCAGTCCTATATAGGATCCGAACCTGCGGCAGGAGCGTCGCTGCACTCCCAGCGCTGCACTCTCCCAAGTGCGCCACGGGGCTGGCCCCAAAGAAAATTATTTTAAAAACATAGCATGTATGTTTATTTGTGAATACTCTGACATACTATAGTATAAGAAATAATAAAGATGAAGTAGTTACAAGCTTGCACCTAATCTAGAATCACTGAGAAAATAATGGCTCAAAGTGCAGACTGATGAAGTTGTGTTGCACTGGAGAATCCAATACCAGGGGCAGTACTGTTGTCAGGAACATACCTTTCTTAAATGGTGTGCAAAACTCTTAGTAAAATATTACTTTTCCTTATTAACATATCAGTTGCATTCCTGGAAATTTCAGCATATATTAAATACATTCAAAAATGCATAGAGTTTGTATGTAAAATGAAGGTAGTTTCTAGAATGAGATAATTATAGAGAAACTATGCACAAAATTTAACTCAAAATGGACCACAGACCTAAATGCAAAATGGAAAACTAGAAAACTCCTAGAAGATAACGTTGGAGAAAATCTTGATGACCTTGGGTTTGGTGATAACTTTTTAGATACCAAGGGAACAATCCAAGGGAAAGAAAAAAATTGATAAGGTGTACTTCATCAAAATTAAAAATTTCTGCTCTGTGAAGACAATGTGAATAGATTGAGAAGACAAGCCAAGACTGACAGAAAATAATTGCAAAAGACGTTTTTGATAGAGTGCTGTTATCCAAAATATACAAGAACTCTTAAAACTCAACAATAAGAAAACTAACAAAATGATTTTTAAAAATGTGCCATAACAGACAACTCACTTAAGAAGACATACAGATAGCAAATAAGCAGATGATAAAATGTTCAACATCATATGTCATCAGGGAAATATGAATTAAAACAATAAGATATCAATATGCATTTATTAAAATGTCCAAAATCCAATACACTGACAACAGCAAATGCTGGTTAAATGTGGAGCAACAAGAACTCTCATTCATTGCTGGTAAGAAGGCAAAATGTTACAGTCACTATGGAAGACGGTTTGGTAGTTTCTTATAAAACTAAACATACTCTTATCAAGGATCCAGCAATTGTACACCTACATGGTATTTCCTCTAAAGAGTTGAAAGCTTATATCCACCCAAAAGCCTGCACATAGATGTTTATAGCAGTTTTATCCATAATTTCCAAAATTTGGAAGCAACCAAGATGTTCTTCAATAGACAAAAGAATGGATAAATAAACAGTGGTGCATCCCAACAATGGAATATTATTTATGACTAAAGAAAATGAACTATCAAATTATGAAAAGATAGGGAGGAAACTTAAATGCATATTACAAAGTGAAAGAAGCCAATCAAGAAAGGCTACATACTTTATAGTTCTAACTATATGACATACTGGAAATGGTAAAATTATGGAGACAGTAAAAAGATCAGTGTTTCTAGGAATTAGGTGGAGGGAGGTATGAATAGGTGGAACAAAGAGGATTTTTAGGGCAGTAAAAACACTTTGTATGATACTATAATGGTGAACACATATCATTATACATTTGTCTAAATGCATAGAATGAACAACACCAAGAGTGAACTCTGATATAAACTATGGACTTTGGGTGATAATGATGTATGAATGTAGGTTCATCAGCTGTAACAAACCTACCACTCTGGTGAAGGATATTAATAATAGGGTAGGCTATGCATGTGTGGGGACAGAGAGTATATGAGAAATCTTTGTACTTTCCTCTTGATTTTGCTGTGAACCTAAAACTGCTTTAAAAATAGGCTTAAAAAAAAAAGAAATCATGAAGATCCAGTAGGATATTCAAAGGCAATACTTTCTTGTAGCTCTTGTCCACTAAAAAGCTAACAGCATCTCCACCATCACTCAGGAAAAAAAAAAATCTTCCCACATTTGTCAACACACTCCCTAGAGGACACTGTTCCCCTGCTACTCCATTGAGAACCACTAACCTAAATTGTTCACAGCAGAGCTTGCTCATAGGTTCTGCAAACAGTCCTCAATAGAGGATATAAAGAGATGAGCACTTTGACAGTCTAACCTACCTTCCAAACAGCATGGTATTACCCATGACTGCAAAACCAATCTTTGCTTAAAAACAATGTTGCAATAAGTTAAAAAATTTGACAAGCATAATCAAAGTAGACAAGCAATCACAAAAATTTTGAACGTACTCTTGCATTTATTTATTTATTTGTTTGTTTGTTTGTTTTTGCTTTCAAACGCCATTTCTCCTGATTTGAACTTACTGGAAAATTATTTCAAGTTACTACCTCACTTTATAAATAATTTTGGTTATTCAAAGCCACCATTATGTACGCCTGGAAAAGAGTAACTTTTCTTAAGCAGCAATTATTGAGCAAGCCATTAGATGACACTCCATATTTTATTTAAGAAAAGTAAAGAAAAAATAAATGTATACACATATATACATAATCATGGGTAGAAATTCTCCAAATGTTTCCTTCTGCACACAATTTAAGAGATATGGGCGTTGAACATTAGCATTGCAAATACATATACATTGTTTTCAATTTAGTTCTAAGGAGAACTACTTTGTCTAATGTCTTTGGCAAGCGAACCATACCTCATTGGAAACAGGCACATGCTGTTTCGTAATTAGTACACACTCATCTCCACCCTTTCCTACTTTCCCTGAAGAAAATTTCAAACTTGATCTGCCTTATCATTACCTAATTATAATCAGCTTCCTTCCTATTCTTGAGATTTAAACTGCAGATTTCAGTGACACACAACACTGAGACACGAGCAATAAATCTGAAGTTATGAACAGCTTGCTTTTATGGAAATATGTCAAACTGAATATATTAAAATGATGACTTTCACATCAGTTTGTCAGAGCTTACCTTTTTTTTTTATTTTCAGTGCTGACAGATATCCATTTAAATAAAATATCTTATGTGATATTTAATGTATTATAAATATTGTAACTTCTTCTTTTTTTTTTTTTTGTCTTTTTCCGTGTCCGGCAACGGATCGCAACCCTCAGTGTTGCCCCCGTACCGGACCGGGACCAGGAACGGGATCGCAAGCCTCGGTGTTGCTCCCGCGCCTCGCTCAGCCAGTGAGCGGGAACCGGTCTGTATGTGGGATCCGAACCCTCGGGGGGGAGCTCCACCGCGCTTTGAGCGGGAACCGGTCTGTATGTGGGATCCGAACCCTCGGGCGGAAGCTCCACCGCGCTTCCCAAGCGGCGCACTATCCAGTGCGCCACCGGGCCGGCCCCTAAATATTGTAACTTCTACAGACAGGTTACACTAAGCGTCCCAGTGACCTTAGAAACAAATGAAGAGTTATGCATTTTTTATGTTTTTTCTTTTATAAATAGTGTTAGGCCATGGATGCAGGGCACTGAAGAAAGGTCAGACTATCGGGTCCCTTCTCCTTCTCTCTCCCTCAGTTTCCTCACCTATAAAATGGAATTTTCATTAGATGATGAGATTCTCTGTCTATTAGACTTTGAAATATCCATTTAGTGAGCAATTCAGAAGTCAGGGCATTTCAGTCTTCATCTCAGAGTACAATTATTTGGAAAGACCAAAAAAACCTCATCCAAATATTAATGAATATTCCTTAGGACAGAAAAAAAAATGCATAGAATTGCAATTTTTTTCTTAGATCAGAATATATTGGATTCTGTGTGTACATCTTTATTCATCCAACTTCTTGCCTATTTCTCTTTGCCTCACTCCCCGTCAGTAGTTGTTTTCATTTTGATATTAAAGCACTTCCACTTTCAGGTCACAATTGATTGACCTTGCTTTCTATTTCAACTTTTCTTTTATCTTTGTATTTTTTCAGTTTCCAACATCTTTTTCTTTACCCAACTCTACAGCAGAAGACTGGCAAAGTCACAATATTTGCAGATTTCTAACCCTCTACTTTAATATTTAGCCAGAGACTATATCACTTTTTATGATTGACCTCCTTAGGAGGATTAGAAATCTGCAAATACTGTGACTCTGCAATATCTAATGATTTCTATAATTGATTGGATAATGACCACGAGTTACAAAGACCACTTAGAAAATGGAGAACAGTGAGTTTGAATACATAAATGCAATTATAATCATTTCCTTTTTTATTTATTTTTTATTTTAATTTATCAATATACAATGTAGCTGATTTTTGTGTCCCTTTACAGATTCCTATCCCCCTCCTTTCCGGGCTCCCACCCATCAGCATCATATCAGTTCAATTGTCTTAAAAAGTTCAAGGAATTGTGATTGTTGTTTGTTCTTCTCTACCCCCCACAACACTGTTTGTTTGCATATTTATTTATTTATTTTAAACACCCACAAATAAGTCAGAACGTGGTATTTCTCTTTCTGTGCCTGGCTTACTTCTCCTAATATAATTTTTTTCTAAGTCCATCCAAGTTACCATGAATGGTAGCATTTCATTATTTTTTATAGCTGAGTAGTATTCCATTGTGTAGATATACCACAAATTCCATATTCACTCATCTGATGATAGACATTTGGGCTGGTTCCAACTCTTGGCTACCATAAAGAGTGCTGCAATAAATGTTGGAGTGCAGGTATCCCTTTGACATGAGGATTTCCATTCCTTTGGATATATTCCCAGCAGTGAATAGCTGGGTGATATGATAGATCTATCGGTAATTGTTTGAGGAACCTCCATGTCATTGTCCATAAATGTTGCACCATTTTGCAATCCCGCCAACAGTGTATAAGAGTTCCTCTTTCTCTACAACCTTGCCAACATTTATCATTCTCAGTCTTTTGGATATTACCCATCCTAACTGGAGTGAGATAGTATCTCAAAGTGGTTTTGATTTGCATTTCCCAAATGTTCCATGATGTTGAGCATTTTTTCATGTGTCTTTTGGCAGTTTGTATATCTTCCTTTGAGAAATACCTAATGAGTACATTTGCCCATTTATAAATTGGGTTATTTGTTTGTTTTTTTTCTGTAAAGTTGTTTGAATTCCTTGTATATTCTGGATATTAATCTTTTGTCAGATGTATATTTTGCAAACATTCTCTCCCACTCTGTTGGTTGTCTTTTCACTCAGTTGATTGTTTTATTTGCTCTGCAGAAGCTTTTTAGTTTGATATAATCCCATTTGTTTATGTTTCCTTTGGTTGCCTGTGCTTTTAGGGTCATATTCATGAAGTCTTTACCCAATCCTACTTCCTGGAGTGTTTCTCCTATGTTTTCTTTAAGCAGTAAGCTACCCACTAAAATGGGAGCTCCATGATGGCTGGGACGTTTTTCTTTTTCAGTACTGCCTTATTACCGGTATGTAGAACTGCATCTAGCACTTAGTAAGTATTCAATAAATATATATCAAATGAATGACTGTTGAACGAAGAACCAATATGATATGTTAATGGGTTAAATTTTAATTTTATGTCAGCATAAGGCATCAAATTTAACTCTGGCTTTTAACTGAAGCCAAGTAGAATAATAGAGTTGCCACATATGGAGGTAGAGAGACTAAAAGTTTTGCGTGCCTTGGGGGAGGGTTGGAAATTGGGATTTTTGCCTCATGCACGTTAAATTTGAGGTGCCTATTAGATATTTAAATGGACCTATTTAATACATGGATATATTAGTTGGGATTTCAGGAGAGAGATTAGTACTGAAGATATATATTGGGGAATTGTCAGCAGCATGTAATGGCATTTAAAGTAATAGAAGTGAATTAAGTTAGGTAGAGATTGAGTGTATGTAAAGATGAAAAGGAATCAGAGAATGAGCCTTGGACATTCCAATGTGAAGAGGTCGTGGAGAAGAAGATCCAGCACAGGAGACAGAAGGCATGGCTAGTGAGGTAGGAGGAGGACTATGAGAGTGGGTCCTGAGAGCCAAATGAAGAAAGTGCCAGAAGGAAGAAAAAGTGAGATGAAGACTGAGAATCAAACACTGGTTTTGGTGGTGGAGAGGTTGTTGGTGACTTGATAAGAGCAGATTTTCTAGAGTAGTGTTGGTAAAACCCTAACTGAAAATAAGTTGAAGTCAGTAAGTACAGTAAACTGGAGTTTTGTTTTAAAAGGCAGCTGAGAACTGGGGATAGGTATATACTATTTACTTTATAGGCTTACTGTGAGGTTCCAATGGTTTAATATATTTGAGAATGCTTTCTGAAATGTCAAGTATTAATTAACAATATTTCTTTGTATTTTTTAAAATTACGTATAGCATTTTTTTTCTCAAAATCAATCTACGTAGGTTTTAAATGTCCTACTATTAATTGGATCATATGCTATTATTTCTAAATTAGCTCAAAGATCAGTTTGGTCCTCTACTTGTCAAACTATTATAGGTTTCTGTGTAGGTATCTGCTTCCTTAACCAGGATGTGTGCTCCTTATGGGTAGTAATTGTGTTTGATTCATATACATATTGCCAGTGACTAGTACAGGCATAAAGTAAATTTGCAATAACTCTTTATTGAATAAATAATTAAATGATGGAATGAATACTTATATGAACACAAATGTGTAAAAGAATGAGGACTAGATAGGCACTTTAATATCTAACTAAACTTATAAAATAATCTCATTTTCTGTGCTGGTAGGAGATAGCTGTTGGCATCTTAGACAGCCTACCAATATGACCCAGATACGCTTGCACAATTTCTATTTGTAATAATTTCCGATGCACGTGCAATCAATAGTGCCACTCCAAATCAATGAATCCTGCCTCAACAAAAATTACTCTGCCCCTTCCTTGTATAACATAAGTCAAGTTCAAATAACCTTTAAGGAAATAAGCTACCCCATCAAGAAATAATGTCAAACTTCTTCCCAGAACATTATACAGTTGCTACGGCTATTACCATCTGCCTATCTCTTCAAGGAGATAAACATTAGGAAATATGGAGCAGTCAGAATATTGCCTATGATTAGGATAATATTGCTGCTGTAGATTCTGCTATTCCTCACATCTCTTACATACAACTAACAGAATTTATTCACTATTGCTGAAAGAAATAAAGCCCAATAAACAACAGACACATGGGATGTCTTGAGAAAGAGGAAACTTTGTGGATAATAATTATCGGAAATCATTTGGAGCATTTTTATCGCTTTTACACTAAATGACTGATACCAACTAGAACATCCGTAACTTCTCTCTTGGCTCACAGCTGTATGGTGAATAGCTACCTCATTCACTATAAATGCCTATAAATTAATTTAGCCCTCATACTGCTGGGCAAATTTTATATTCTGTATCTGCAAGTGCAAGGAAAACAGATAGTTCCTTTCAATCCAAAACAAACAAACAAAAAAAACTGGCTATTGTTCTGTATGTTTCATTTTCAGAAAGACTCTAAACTCTAACCACCTGTCCCTTGTTTCTCAATTGAGTCTCAGTTATCTGCCTTAAGGGACAAAAAGAGCAGCAGAAAATCCATATTTTCTCTTAAGCTTTGGAAATGCTTTCTGTGATCATGGCAGTAGATATCACTTTACAATTTTGGTTTTTTTTTTTTTTTATGCTCCTTTTGAAATGCCTTTGTATCTCCTGAGTGTGCTGGCTGGGGAAGGGCAGTGGATGCCTGTTGCAGAAAGGACAAAAATGAACTCAATTTGCTTCAAGAAAGATGGGAAGGGTCAAGTGTAAAAGAATATACATGAAACAAAATTGACTGTGAGTCGATAATTGGTGGAGCTGGGTGATGGAAACTGGGGGTTCTCTATACCCCTTCATTTGTTTGAAATTCCCCATAATATAAAAGTTATTTTAAAACACAAATGACCCACAGTCTACAGTAAATCAACACATGACATTTATTGAGCATTTAAAATGTTTTTAAATGCTTTTCCTAGGCACTGAGGAAAAGACAAATAAGCCATAATACTTGTCCTAAAAGAGCTCATAACTTAGTAGATTTAATTAAAACAACAATAAGTTATAAAATAGTATTGACTGCTTATTATGTGCCAGAACTGCCTTATCTCATTTTAACCTCACTATGGCTGTTATCCCCATAACGGAGGCTCAGAAAAGTTAGCTAACTTATATAATGTCAGCTTGCAAGTGGCTGAGCATGCATTCTAGCGTGGGTATGATATACTCCCAAATGCACGCACTTTAACACTAGAATACATACGGAATCCATAGTTATTGCATTACTGATGAAATCTTTGCCAAGGAAACATGTCTTGAGGTAATAAAAGAACCATACTTGTTTTTCCAGCACAAAGCTGCAAAAAGTAATGTCGGCCAACAGATATAGCATTCCAATTCTCTAGTAGACTTAAAGACTTTAAGCTAAAACACGCCATGTAGATAAGGTACTGTCTGTAGGGTACAACAAAAGCAAATGATCTCTAACTCAGCAAATAATTTGTATGTGTCATCTGCCTCAAATAAGTAAATCAAACTTGTCCATCTGAAGTAGAAAAGGTAGAATTCATTAAATAATGTCATTATCAAACATTATACTTGTTCTAATGCTTTTATTTTGATTAAGGCTGAAAACATATCTTGGTTCATTTCAATCTATACTTATTTTCTGAAAGCATTTCATTTGAAGGCAGTAAGTCTCCTTGTTTCAAACAGACTGATTTTGAACTTCAACTGAACAGTTAGAGACAATTCACTTGCAGAGACTCTTCTGTTCGAACTAATTCTGTTGCATAATTTTAGCAAAGCAATAAAATCATATGAGCTTTTTCCAGTCTCAAGTACAATTATAGGAACTGTTTTTAAAAGGCTTTAATTCTTCTTTGGAAAATACTGGATCCAATTTTTTTTTTAAAAAAATCAACAAATAAAGCTATATGCAATTGTCATTTGCTCAAATTGTGATAATATAAATAGCAACAGTACTTTGGTTAAATGTTTTCTACCCATTTTGCTTTGTGCAATTAAAGTAAAAATACATACACATGTGCATACACACACAAATGATTTCATACCTTGCAAAAAAAAAAGGTGTTTTCCTTATCAGTTTAGAGATGAAACACCTATTTCTCTCAAATATACAAAGCATGAGAATAAACATAACTGTAGGAGAAAAGAGAAATGGTCTTAGATAAAGCCCTGATCAATCTGAAAGAGTGCAAAAATTCAGTGTACATGAAGCTATGTATATGAGGAGAAAAAATAAACTCAAAAATATAGAATCACTCTTCTTTTTCTTAAACAAAGCACAATTCTGGTTTTAATACAAACAATGTTTGCCACACAAGAAACTATATAAGAATTGAAAGGCAGAGATATCACTCATACTGTTAAGGTGGAAAGAATTTACGACCTATTGAAAACTTTGGGTTGGCATATAGTCACTATATACTCAATATCGTAGACCTTAAGTGAACAGTTAGATAAACAGTTTAAAACCTTATACAGTCAGGTGATATGCTAGTAAACTTCTCTCTGAGAAACAAAGCCATGATGTATAATATTTGCTGATTTCCATGGCAAAAATACTCCCACAGTGGTCTACTTCAATTTACTGGTGTGATAACATTGCAAAGGGGAGTTGGAAAGAGATGCACATAATTGGCCTTCTAGAACTGGTCAGAGCTGACTCCAGCACATCCCTATATGCACCCATGTAAGCAAATACTAAAAAACTTATAAAATATTTTCATCACCCTAGGTTTCCTAATGCCCCATTCCAGTCAACTCCTATCCCCCTCAAGTAATCCCTGTTATGATTTCTAACACTATAGTTTCCCTGTTCTTGAAATCCATATAAAACTACACACTATATAGACTCTTTATTGTCAGCTTCTATAGTCAACAAGATATTTCAAGTTTCATCCATGCAGTTGCACATATCAGTAGTTTACTCTGTCTATATTGCTGAGCATCATTTCATTATATAAATATACAAAAGTAGTTTATCCATTTCCCTGTTGATGGACTTATGTTTTCAGTTGTTTTGTGAGTATTTTGAATAAAGCTACTATAAATCATACTTGTAAAAGTCTCTGTGAACAGATATTTTTATTTCTCTTGGAACGTTCCCATGGTGAGGAACTCTAGGATCATGCAGAAAGTGCATGTTTACCTTTATTAAAAAATGTCAAAGGTTTTTCCCAAGTGACTATAACATTCTGCATTTGCAGCAGCAATGCATGAATGATGTGGGTGTTGCACATCCTTGACAACATTCAGAGTTGTCAGTCTTTCAATTTTAGCAGTTCTAGTGGGTGTGAAGTGGTATCTCATTATGTTTTGAATTTGTATTTCATGATCACTAATGATGAGTAACTTTTCTCGAGCTTATTGCCAATTTGTATATTTTCAGTGAAGTATTTGTTCAAGTATTCTATTTTTTTTTTATCTTGGGTTGTATGTTTTCTTATTTAATCGAGGATTTGAAAAATATAGTTGTAAGCCCTTTATTAGTATAAACACGTGTGTGTGTGTGTGTGTATTCTCTTCTCTATGGTTTATCATTTCATTTTCTTAATTATGCCTTTTGATAAAAATAAGTTCTTAATTTAATAGAGTTAATTTTATCATTACTTTTTCTTTCTGCAAAGAATCTGTGTATCTTAAGAAATCTTTGCTTAACTCATGAAGATGTTTTACTACATATTCTTACAAGAACTATAATTTTAGATTTATAATTAAGTTCATGATTAATCTCAAATTAGAGTTTGTCTAGGGTGGTATGTAGGATTCGAGGGTGTTTTTTTTCCCCCTACCCATGATTATCTAGTTGTTCTAGCAACAGTTGTTCAAAAGATATTAGTTTTCCAATTAAATTGCTCAGGAAACTTTAACAAAATCAATTGACCATATATATGAGTATATTTCCAGACTCTATTCTGTTCTATTAATAGTGTTTTATATCCTTAGGACAGTGTCATGCTGTCTTAATTAGTAGCTATTAGGAATTCTTAAAATTAGGGAGTATGAATTTTTAAGTTGTGTTCATTTAAAAATTGTTTCCATTAATCTAGGTTAACTACATTTCCATATAAGCTTGAGAATCAGTTTTTCAAATTATAGCAAAAATCCTACTGTGGTTTTAATTAAGATGGTCAGGGATATATAGATCAATTTGAAAATAACTGTCATCTTACCAATATTGAATCTTCCCTAATCTTTAACAGGTTTCTCTCCCTCTTTATTTGATTCGTCTATCTCTCAGCAATGTTTGCAGTTTTCACACTGGAGGTCCTGGATGCCTTCTACTATGGTGAATACTTTACATTTTTTATACTATTGTAAGAACTAGTTGTTCTAGTTTGTTTTGTGTTTCAATTGTTTTCTGATAGAATAAAAAATTATGGATATTTGTATATTGACCTCATACCCTGCAAATGTAATACAGTCACTTTTTACCCTTATTTTTTGCAGATTTCATGGGATACCTCATATAGTAAATAATTTTGTCTATGAATAAAGGCAATTTTACTTCTTCCTTTGTAATCGGCATGCTTAAAAATTCTATTGCTTGCTATATTGCATTGGCTAGGATCTCCAGTACAATGTTGAACAAAAGTAGTGAGAGTAGATATTTTTACCTTCTTCTTGATCTCAGGGGGAAAGTATTAAATCGTAGTCAGTAAATATCAAATTGGGGGCTGGTTGGTTAGCTCAGTTGGTTAGAGTGTGGTGCTGATAACACCAAGGTCCAGGGTTAAATCCCTGTACTGATGAACTGCCAATCAATCAATCAATAAATCAATAAAAAATAAATAAAAATAAGTATACACACATACATACATAACCAACCAACCAACCAACCATGCACCCACCCACCCACCCAACCAACCAACCAACCAACCAACCAGCCAACCAAAGTTCGTTGTATTATTTCCATAAGTGACTTTTACCAGGAAAATTGAGTTCCATTATATTCATAGTTTGCTGAGAATTTTTATCACAAACTGGTGTTGGATTTTTTCAAATGCTCTTTACTTCATCTTCTGAGATGGCAACATGGTAGTTTTGCTTTGTCCTGTTAATGTGGGAAATTACAATGGTAGCTTTTATAATACTGAATCAAAATTGAATTCCTGAGACAAATCCTACTCGGACATGAAGTACTATCTACTTTTAATATGCTACATATTCAATTTGATAATATTTTATTAAGGAATTTTGCATCTATATTCATGAAAGACATTTGTCTATAATTTTCTCTTCCTGTTATATCTATCAGATTTGGGTATCAGGACTGTGTTGTCCTCATATAACAAGTGGAGATATATTAACTCTTACATCTTCAGAAATATTTTGTGTAAGATTGGTATTGTTTCTTCATTCTGTGTTTTATAGTATTCACCATTATAACTACCTGGACTGGAAGGTTTTTTTCTGAGAATATTTTTGATAACGAATTCAGTCTCTGTATTAGATACAGTGGTATTTGGATTTTCTATTTTATTGTAAGTCAGTTCTGGTAAGTTTTGTTTTTCAAGGACTTTGTACATTTCATCTGTATTGCCAAATTTACTGGTGTGAAGTTGTGTGTAGCATTCCTTTATCATCATTTTAATCAGTGTAGGATTGGTAGTGATGTTCCCTACTTCACTCCTCACATTGATAATTTCTATTTTCTGTCTATTGTTCATGGTTAGTACTGCTAGAGAATTATCTAATTTGTTAATTTTATCAAAGAATCAATTGAGTGCTAATTTTACCTACCTCTTCTTTCCTATTTCAGTAATTTATGCTTAATAATTTGCTTCCTTCTATATATTTTGGCTGTACCTTGCTTTTCTTTCTCTAGCTTCTTAGGGTGAAAATTTAGATCAATGATATTGTAGGGGCTAGAGACAAAGTTTCCCTTTGCCCTCTGAGGTTTCACTAAAAATCAGCTGACAAATTCAGATTAATATGAGGAGAAGGCATAACAAATTTTATTTGAACATGCTAGGGAAGGGGCATGAATGGGGGAGTCTCAAGAGAGTGATTTCCCAATAACCCAGTGGGGTAGAGAAGCTTATATGCCAATCTTAACAGGGGAGATGGGAGGTGGGGGAGGTACAGGCCCAAAAAACAATAGCCTGGGACAAAATCTCTCAAAGTTCTGGTGGAGGGGACTCACAGGTGAAAGGAAGGAAAGCATGGCAGGCAAAGACTGTCTTGTTATATAGATGAAAATATCTCAGGTAACTGGCAGCTGCCCTCAGAAAGAATACATAGTAGACAAAAAAAGGGACCTCAGAAGAAGTCTTGTGCAAATTTTGTCCACAAAGAGCAGTCTTCTAGCTATTCCTGTTTTTCCAGCTTCTCTGAGTAAGACATCTTGAAATAAGTCTAAGAATTAAATTTGGGTGAAAATATTTTGCTTTCCTACAGTATTATATCGTAGTATAAGAATGTTATGCAGTTATTTTTAGTCAGGGAGTATCTTTGGCCCTGAGGGGACATTTGGCAATGTCTAGAGAAGTTTTTGGTTGCTACAACTAGGGGCTTATTTGATCAAATCAGCAAGAAAACTCCTTTGTTCCAGACTACTAAAATAGAGCCTTCTGTAATCATGAGATTGAAATCTCACCACTTTTACCATATTGTATTAATTGAAAACAAGTCACAAGTTTCACCTCTAGTCAAAGGGAGGGGACTGACTACACATAGACATAGACACCAGGAGGAAGAAATCATGGGGAGCCAACCTGTGATCTCATCAGTACAGTTGGGATTTAATATACCAACTTGCCATTGTTTTCTATTTTCCCGTGTGTGTGTGTGTGTGTGTGTGTGTGTGTGTGTGTGTGTGTGTGTGTGTGTATTCCCATGTTCCTCCTTACCTTATTTAATGACTTCTTTGGATTAATTGAATAATTTTATTATATTTTAATACCTCTGTTTTTAGCTATGTCTTTTTATTATTTTTGATTGTTACTCTGAAGATTCCATTATCCACCTTTAATTCCTTACAGTTTATATAAGGTTCATATAAAACATCGTGTAAAATGTAAGAAGAATAAAATATTATAACTTTGTATATTTCCCAGCCTTTTGTGCTTTTACTTTCACATGTATGGTGAAATCCACAGTAATATGTTATTACTTTTTTTTTAACAAGCCTTTCAAAGAATTTAGAGGGGGAATAAAAGACTGTCATTTATGGGTACCTATATATTTAACTAGGTTCCAGTGCTATTCCAGTCTGATATCATTTCCCTTCTACCTGAAGAAGATCTCTCAATATTTCTTGTAGTGCAGGTCTTTTGATAACCAATTCTTTCAAGTTACAGTTTTCTTAAAATGTATTGTTTCAGCCCTCACTTTCCAAGTCTGTTTTTACTGGATGTAGAACTGTGGGTTTATTTTATTTTTTTTCTTTTGGCACTTTAAACATATGCCATTGTCTTAGGGCCTCCATTATTTCTGATGAGAATTCAGCTGATATTCACACCATTGTTCCCCTGTATGTAATTTGCCATTTTCCTCTGCGTGCTTTGAAAATTTTCTATTTATCATTCATGTTATGCAGTTTAACAATGATGTGACTAAGTGCAATTTTCTTTGTATTTATCCAGCTTGTGTTCACTTAGTTTCTTAGATACACAGTTTTATGTTTTTCACCCTTCTGTGATTTCCATTCTGCTGTTAAATCTATGTAGTGATTTTATTTTTATTTCAGATATTCTACTTTTTAGTTTTTGAATTTCCATTTATTCTTTTATATAGTTCTCAATTCTCTGCTGAGATTCCCCATACATTTTCTCATTATGCCCATCTTTTTCTGTATATACTTCAACATATTTTTAATAGGTGTTTTAAAGTCCCTATCTTCTAACTCAGCCTTTTGAGCTACCTCGGGGAATGCTCACCATGCCCCACCCCCCACCCCCAGCCGGTAATGGGTAAAATGTTCCTGCTTTGTTGCACTTTGTACATTTACAGTGTCATTCTCTTCCATCTACAAGTCAGCAATCACCCTTGTGATTTGAATCTTGCTGACTTCTACTTGTATCACCAGTAAAAGAAAGCTCTCTTCTTTTAAGGGCCTAGGTGATGAGATCAGGCTCACTGAGATAATATCACTATCTTAAGGTTAACTGTGCCATAAAACATAAAACATCATATTCACAGACTACAAAATTAGAGTGGGACATATTTGGAGAGCCATTTTAGAGATACTACTGTATCATTTATTGATAATCTATGGTGTACTTGGTCCCTTGATTATTAAACTTTAATTCATGACAATTCTAAAGACATATAGTATAATTTCCATCTAATATATGATTTAAAATATGAATATGTATATTTACATACCTCATAAGTACTACAGTTGTGTTTCAAGTCTAGTTTGACTGACTCCAAAGCACAGGACATTAACTGTCATAGTATATATTTCTCTAACATTTAGGTGCTGATTTGTCAGAAGCCATTTATAGGTAATTGTACGGTAGCATTTCATAGAGGATGATTTCTGAAAAGATCACTGAAGTTAAGATTTGACTGAGCACAGAATTACTATGAAAATCTGAGCAACTCAATTAATGCTTCATTTTGTTAATTTTTAAGTGCACTTATAAGATGCATCTTAAATAATATTTCAATTGATTTAGCATAGTAATAAAGTCTTAGGATTAATATTCTTTCTCACCAAAAATAGTTTCTTAATGAAACTATACTGGAAAGTAGACAATAAAGAAACAAAAGTCTTGTGGGAAGAATTCTTAGCTTGTAGTTCTGAGAAGTGAAAATGACCTAGTATACAAATGTTCTACACAATTGATCACTTTCCATTGAGTTCAATGTATAGATGAGTGTGATGATGTTCCTACATCAGGTTGCATATAATTTCAATATATATTTCCAAATTACTTAATTTTTTAAATTGTGGATTAATTAGCACATAAATAAATCTATTTTTGTAACTAGACACTTAAATTTATATTTATATAAACCAAGAGTAGTAAAGGAAAAATAATGGAAAATTAAATGTCTTATCCAGGGGTTAAAATCAAATCAACCATGAGGATTATAACTGAGCAAGTCTTTAAAAAAAAGTTATTTTATGAAAAAGTAGGCATTATTTGAAAAAATATTGGAAACAGCAAAAGTAAATGTACCAGGGCTTCCAGTTTCAATTCTGACATGAAGTGTGCATGGAAGTCATCACTCTTGTTCTTACAGCAAGAAAAGTTGGACAAATTCAAAATCAATGACTTTCAGAGAAATTCAGAAAACTGAGGTTTCAATGCAAGCTATCACTGCAAAATCAAGAAAGATAGGACTATCCAAAGAGAGACAGAACCCAAGATTTCTTACCTGGAGAAAAGGTGACTGAAATACATAACCTGTAAGAACATTTAAATAGTTATTTTACAGACTGTGGGAAGCTGAGTGTGGACTGGTGCAAGAGGAAGAAATTTGGGGGGCCACAGTCTTATGGGGTGCCTCTACATTTACATGGGCTTTTATTACAGGAACTCTACCAAGTTCTCATAAGTATCTGAAAAAAGATCCTCTCCATAGTCTTTTCCATAACAAAATACAACTCTCCAGAAAAAAAAAAAAAAAAAACCTTTTTAAAGCTTTATGCTAGTGCAGGAAGAGAATTCCTACCACTGCAACCTCTTTCCAATCTTTCTGTCTCACCTAAGCCGGGGGGGTGGGGGGGGGTGGAAACAAACAAACATAGTCAGGAGGGGTCAGAGCTTCAAGAAAATAGACTGGAAATGCTGCAGCCAGAGAATTGAGAGGAAGACATGGGAGAAAAGAAAATCTTTATCTGTGGAGGAATACTTGTGAAGGTCACAGCCCAGAAGCACAGTTCTGCCAAAAGGCTGAGATGTAATCAGAAGACTATAAAATTCCCTCACACCTTACCACCACATCATAATGGTTTCAGTAAAATAACAGTATATTACAGCTGAAAGAGCTGCAAGAAAGAGACTCTCCCTCAATAGGAGTATTTAGGAAAGTCCAAAGTCAAGAGAGGAGATAAAAACAAACAAGTACCCTAGAGGAATCTGAAGCCTCTGCCATCTATAGCTACCGCATACATTAAATACAACCTAACCTTAGACAGATAAACATAAAACCTCACGCTAAAGGCCTATTTGCTTCAGTCCCTATTACTCAATATGCCATCTCCAAAATTTAACCAAAAATTATAATGCAGGCCAAAAGGGAAAACACACACACACACACAGGAATATACACCCTGAAATAATAAAACACCTTAAAGAAAACATAGGGGAAACACTCCAGGAAGTAGGAGTGGGTACAGACTTCATGAATACGACCTTAAAAGCACAGGCAACCAAAGGAAAAATAAACAAATGGGATTATATCAAACTGAAAAGCTTCTGCACAGCAAAAGAAACAATTAACAGAGTGAAAAGACAACCAGCAGAGTGGGAGAAAATATTTGCAAAATATACATCTGACAAAGGACTAATATCCAGAATATACAAGGAACTCAAACAACTTGAGATTAAACAAACAAACAAAAAAAACCCCAAATAACCCAATTAAAAAAAAATGGGCAAAAGAACTGAACAGGCATTTCTCAAATGAAGATATACAAACTGCCAAAAGACACATTAAAAAATGCTCAACATCACTCATCATTCAGGAAATGCAAATCAAAACCACTTTGAGATACTATCTCACTCCAGTTAGGATGGGTAATATCCAAAAGACAGAATGATAAATGCTGGCGACGTTGCAAAGAAAAAGGAACTCATACACTGTAGGTGGGACTACAAAATGGTGCAACCCTTATGGAAAATGACATGGATATTTCTCAAACAACTGCAGATAGAACTACCATATCACCCAGCTATTCCACTGCTGGGAATATACCAAAGGAATGGAAATCATCATGTCATAGGGATACCTGTACCCCCATGCTTATTACAGCACTATTTACAATAGCCAAGAGTTGGAACCAGCCTAAATGTCCATTATCAGAGGAGTGGATAAAGAAACTGTGGTATATATACACAATGAAATACTACTCTGCTATTAAAAATAAAAATGAAATACTACCATTCACAGCAACATGCATAGAATTAGAGAAAATTATATTAAGTGAAATAAGCCAGGAACAGAAGGAGAAATAATGCATGTTCTCACTTATTTGTGGAATCTGAAAATAAATAAGTAAATAAATAAACAAACAAATAAATATGCAAACAAATGGGGGGGGAGGGAAGAAGATACAGGAATCATAATTCCTTGAACTTATTAAGACAAGTGAACATATATTATGTTGATGGGGGGAGCAGGGAGAAGGAAGAGTGAAAGGAGGAATTGGTAAGAGACACAAAAATCAACTACATTGTATATTGATAAAGTTAAATAGTAATAATTTTAGCAAATGTCTTATTTTAGAATTTATGTACATAAATAGATGCTCTGTCTACAAACAATAATCAGAAAATACAATGATATAATATGCCTTTTACAAAAGCAAACAAGAAGGCAAAATGACTAGGAATTAATTTTACAAGAATGTGCATGACTTTCTTGTAGTAAACTTTGAAACTCTACTGAGAAATATAAACCAAACTTAAACAAATAGAAAGACAAACCTTGTCCTTGGTTTGGAAAACTCCATATTGTAAAGCTGTCAAAGTTCTCAAATTAATCTGTAAATTGAATTTCATCCTAATTGAAATTACAATGTGGCTCTCTTTATTTTCAATCTTGCAAACTGCTTTTGGAAAGATAATGAGAGTACAGCTGGGGTGCAGATATGGAACAATATTGAAAAAAAAAGTATGGAAGGAGAAAGGGAAGTCAGAGTAGATATTAAACTTATTAATAAGTTAGAGTGGGTAAAATTATAGGATGATAAAGAGGCAAGAAACAGACCCCTAAATATGTGTAAATATAGAATATAATAAAGGTAGAGTGCAAACACACACATGCACACATACACGCTGCATTCAGGGTCACATTGGTCTTACCATAAAGTAGATGTTGATCAGAACATCTGACCCATGTAAGCCCCAATAACTAGTGGACTGTAATTACATTCCGGGTTCCCAGAAACTAGAATTAGCTACAAGCCAATGTCCAATCATGCCTGAAACTTCTGAGTGTTTACCTTTTCTCAGTGCACTGTAAATAGCTATGAAGACTATGGGGAGAAAGCGCATATGTATGTGCCCTTCTTTAGCAATGCCAGGGTACTACTTCATTCATGGAGCTCTGGATTTGCAAATAACTCTAATTTGGAAATTGGGTCAGAGTTCACATTCTTCTGTTATGATGGCTCAAAATATGACTCCTTGACAAGATCCAGCTATATAAATCAGATAGTTTCTTAGTGATGCATGTGTTCATTTCATTCTCTGGAGCCCCATGACTAGTGAACCCCAGCAAGAGACTTCTTTATGTCAGGTTACACCTGACGATCTTATTACCACAAGAGTCCCACTACTTATTATCATATCCACCCCTCCTTTTTTTCTGGCAGTTGACTGGTGTCATCTGAGCCCAGCATCTTGGCTATCCCACCCCATTAAGATCATGGAGCCCATTTCAAAGCAGTCCTCTCCTCCAGCAGTCCTTGGGAGATTGACCCTTATGGAACTTTAAAAAAAAATGTTGATACCTCTGTCAGAAATGTATTCTTCATAAGAAGGGTAAAGGGGAATTTTCCTGGACTCTCCCCACAAACATGATGACAGAAAAGTTAGGCAGGAGGCATATGGCAGATCCATTTCAGCTTTTACAGCTCTACAGTGATTATTTCTTTCCTTTAAAAAAAAAAAACAAAAGACTTCTGGCCTTTCAATGTCTCATTTACTGGACGCTTGGTCCAGGTTTGTATTAGACAACTCAGATAAACAAGGAGAGGTACCATCCAAGTCCACCTTCAAGGAAAGACTTTATGTCCAACTGTAGGGAATACAGTCAGCTGCCTCTAGCTGTCAGTACTTTTCAATTTACCTCAGCTGCAGAGAGCCATCTAGACTATAGTAACGTGCTTAGTGGATCAGCCTGCATGTGGTGATCCAATAAGGCATGGATATAAAGGCCACACCTTTCTTAGCCCTTCAAGGACACTGTCATGCATGGAATTTTCTTCAGAGACTGCCAGGTGAAAGAAAAATTTGAAAGTTTGGAGGCAAGGAGATCTTGGGTAGAGCCTTAAGGATGGCCAAATGAGAGTAAGAAAGAAATATAAAGATTTTATTTCACATGCTAATGCCCATCAGAGAGCATAAACCATAGAAGAGGCATTAAAATGAGGTAGCAAAAATAACCTGGAAAATTGATGGCAGTCAGATTTTGTCACTGGCTCATTCAGTGCTGGGATGATGGACACATGAATGGAGTGGTCATGGTAACAGAGATGGAGGCTATGCATGGACCCAATAGCATGGACTCCCACTTATCAAGGCTGATCAAGCTCCTACTGCCTCTAAATATCCAATCTGTCAGCAACAGAGACCAACCGTGAGCCCCTTGTATGACTTTATTCCTGGAGGAGATGAACTGGCCACATAGTGGCAAGATGACTTTATTGAGTCCATTCCATGTATTTTCTTACAAAAATCAACCCTCATTCCTTGTTTGCCCTTTCTGCAGGGTATCATCCAGTACCAATATCAAAAGACTTATGGCATTTTTGATCCACTGGCTTGAGATTCTACATAACATTTTGTTATACTGGCTGACCAAATTTACAGTAAAGGAGATATGAGAATGTTCCCACAACAATGACTACTAATCTGATAGAGTACTGGAATGGCCTATGGAAGGTCTACCTTTATCTTTAGTGGCTATATTTTGAGATTGGGTTAATACCGTTTAGGACATACTTTATGTATTAAATTGTCTAAATATCTGATTTGTATAACTTTGCTATGGAAAAGAAGACTTCATGGGTCTGGGAACAAGAATGAAAGCAGTAGTGACCCCTCACACCATCTCTCCAAATAGCTTACTTGGGGATTTTTTGCTTCCTTTCCCTCAACTGTGGAATATGCTAGGTTAGAGACCCTGGTCCCAAGTGGAAACATTTATGTTAGGGAAGATAAACTGTCTCATGGAAATGCAAACTGTCATGGCTTCCTGGGTACTTTGAACTCTTTGTGTCCAGGAACCAGCAAATAAAAAGAAGATCCTGGAAGGTGTAATTGACCCTGATCATCATGAGTTGGGACTGCTATTACACAACAGTCAGGAGAGAAATATATGTAGAAACAAGGTGATATACTTGGACATCCTTTATTACTTAATTGCTCAATTTTGGCAATAACTGATCAGGTACGGTAACTGTGGTCTGAGAAGGCATGGTGACAAAGGGCTCAAGTCCCTCACAAAAGAAGTTCTGTATCATTCCATTATGTAAAATCAGAGGTGGTAGCTGAGAATAAGAGTGTTATTGAATTAATAGTGGAAGAGGAAGAGAATGAGCATTTATTGCCACCCCAAGACCAACTGTGGTAGCATGGGCTATAATTTATCCTAGTAGCCTCTCTCTTCTAAGTTTCCTTTCAGGAAAATGGCCCCCCAGTATCTTGGAAAAGATGCTCCCCAAAGGATATGAAGAAGTGAATCTGAACAGTGCAAGGAGTTCACTCTGGTAGAAATAGGGATGTGTAATCCTGATCCGACTTTAAGAAAGAACTTGCAGCCTGGCTTTGGGGAATGAGGTCAGCACTCAGCCTCTACTAGTTACTTCATTTAGGATTTGATTCAGGTGCAAAAACCTGCTTCTCCCAAAGTCACACACTTTCCAGGACTGACTGTATCGCATAGCTGAGCAAGGTGGGGAAATAGTTCCACTCATTCTGCTTCAATGGAGGGTATGTCTGGTAAGCAATATTTTATCCAGAGCTTTCAGAAGCTTTTTAATCCAGCCACAGTTTAACTTTTTCCTCTACCAGATCCTGCTTCCTCGCCATTCATTACATGCAAGTTGATCCCTAATTAAACATCTTGCACCACAAACTCTGTCTCAGCATCTGCTTCCAGAGATCCCAATCTGTGAATCCAGGAAACTTTAAAGAAAATCAGCTGGCTGATACAGAAATCTCTTATGGTGATGAAAGACACAGAATGAGTTATTTTCCAGAAGACCAAAATGTAGTGTTTGGCCCTCCCTATGGACCTCAAGGGGAGACTTCTTGGTTTTTAGTCTTTTCCATAGGTGAACACATAAGACAATCTCTCCACGTTGCTTCAAATTGGAAGCAACAGTGCAATTCCCTCATAGGTGGCATTGATTCTGCAAAATCAGCAAATAAGCAGGGAGGATTTCCACTCCAAGTGCTGAGATGGCCCACTTGGCTCAGCTGATTGGGCCCATCAAGCACCATGGGATTCAAGGTCTTCATCGCATCCTCAGCCTGAAAGTTACTGGGTCCTTGATCCTCTTTTCTTATAGTTATCACTGCCTCCTTGGCCCCACACCTTCTTGAGTACGCCAGCCCTTGTATTATTTGACATCTTCTTAAGGTTGTTACAATAAGGTGGGCTTGTCTTATTTCTTGGGACATCCAGTAAATAGCTAAGAGGAAGAAAGGGCCATGAATATCAATTCAGGTTTCTGTCTTCTGAAACTCAAATAAAAGTTTTTAGTTATGGAATAAATGTCTCAAACACTGGCCATATATAGGGGCTGAGAGATGAGCCCATGAAGGTACCTTTCATTCTATCATTGAGGAAAGGTGAAAGTAACATTTCTGAATAGATCAAAGTCTCCCTAAAACTATTATGGCCCCCCAAAGTGCTTGTTCATTAAGAAGGTGAAACTGAATCTAAAAGTAATATTTTCACAATAGTTACTGGCTGAAGTACGATGCTCTGAAAACCATCTAATAAGCTAGTATTGAATCACCTCCTTAGTGTGGACCTATTATTACTATATAGTTTAAAAGAGATACAAGAACATGGACTGTTGCAGCCTTTAATTATATTTGTGATAATGATCGCGATGATGTTAAGGGTAAATTAGTAACAACAGTGAAGATTGCCATTTTAAAATAAATTTCTCTTTTTGTTGCATCAAGGCAATCTATCCAGTGAACTATAAGTTTTTACTAAAGCAGTACTGGTTAAAGCATACTCTTTGGATTAAGTCTACAAAAAGTGAGCTCATAAATCTGATTTTATTACATACTAGATGCACAAACCTGGGAAAATTACTAAATCTTTCTATAACTCAGTTTTACCATCTGTGAAACTAAGATAATACTAATAGCTATATTCCAGGGTTATCAGGGTTCAGTTATAACGTACCTAACATGAACCTGTGATAAAATTGGTGCAAAAATAGTCACGTGAAATCATAGGGACACCAACCACTTCTCCACCATTTGAGTTTATATGCAATAAATAGTTCGTAGAGTTGTTATTTTCAGGTGCAATTTTATTAAAGCAAAAATGTTACCAATGTTAGGGTCTTTTTTAAAATTGACCAATAAAAATTGTATGCATTTATAGCATACAATATGATGTTTCAGTATAAGTACATGTTGTGAAGTAGCTGAATCAAGCTAATTAACATATGCATTGACATATCTTTTGGAGTGAAAACACTTAAATTCTACTCTCAACAGTTTTCAAGCATCTAATATATTGCATTAACTTAAATTTCATTTTTTTCAGAAAGCCCTTTCTCATCTCCCATATATAGCTTATACAGTCATTCTGGGGCTCCCATAACATCTTTTACCTCCACCATATCATCCTTATTTTACTTATAAGGAAGTAGAAATTCAGACATGTTAGGTAAATTCCACAGGCTCAAAAACGTAGTAAGGGATTGAGGCAGAATTTAGACTGAAATTTTCCTGGCTTCAAAACACCAAACCAAACTGCCTTTCTTTCATCTTTCAAAATACACCCATGGGTGGGTGCCGAAAAGTTGTTCAAAATAATGTGAATAATTTTAAAAATGCTTTTGTTAGTGCCAAGTCACCATGGAAACTATATGAGACTCACGGTAATTAATTGTCATTTTTTCAAGTACCAAAAGATGATTAGGAATAGAGGTCTTTTATCAATCCTCATTGGTCCTAGACCCTAGTCCTTGAACCTGGAGAAACAGTGGGTAGAAGATACTCAGCACAGGTCCTGAATGTGTCAGATATGAGGCGCAGACACAGTGCCAGGTAGAGATAGCTTAAAAAATCCCTTTTATTGTGAGTGGCCACTATCATTTATTTATTTATTTTTACACTAATAAGATTACTAGCCATTACATGTGGAAATATGTCTCTTGAGTAACAATACTAGAGGTAGTGCTGTTGCTTTTTTTTCTGTGCTTGTTTTCTGGTTTGTCTGATTACAAACCAGTAGATTCAAACCCCTCTGGTGACACATACAAAAGGACATAAAGTCTGTTCAAAATTGGAATGTGGGCATACATTTTCATGTTTCACAGGCTAGCAGAAGATCCCCCACCAAAATAAACAAACAGATTTCTAGACAAGACAATTGGATCCCTGAGATTAAATTATCAACCAACTTTGGAGGGAGGCTGGACAGTAGTTTACATTCAGTAGAAAGACATGGATGAAACATGTTGACTCCTTTACTTTTCTCCCACTGTGCAATGTCATGCTTTCTGACAGCAGGAAAAGACAGGGAAAGCAATTCAAGTAATAGTCTGCCACAATTGCTTGCAACCTAAGCCAATTCACAAAGGCAACCAATGTACTAAGTCCTGTTATTTCCCAGTGCAAAATTCCTTCAATTCAGTAATAACAACAAGCAGGACAGGTAGGGTAACTTGAATTTACCCATACTTGGTTTATTTATATCCATTATGACCATGACGGCAAGAAAAAAAAAAAAAGAAAGAAAGAAACAGGTATATACCCTGCCTAAAATGCTCTAGACAAGTGTTTTTCACACTTAAATGTTATGTGAATGGCATGGTGTTCTTGTTAAAATGCAGATTCTGAGTCAGTAAGTCTGGAGTGGGGCCCAATACTCTGTATTTCTGACAAGTTACCAGATAATGCTGGTGCTGCTGGTCCAGGGACCACACTATGAGTGACAAGGATTTAGCGTCCCCTGGCTTGGTGTATCATTTTTATTTACCGCCCAAGATTATTCATATATGATTTAAAATTCCGTTCTCTTTTTTAATCTTCTCACAACCCAACCAAATTTTCTCTTAAAGCTTGAGCTTACATATACTTTTGTCCCAAATTACTAATTACCTCATTTATGCATATGTGTGTGTATGTGTGTGTGTGTGTGTGTGTGTGCACGTGTGTCTGTGCATTTGTAATTACAATATTATTATAACGACGAGGTGTTCCCAAACTAAGGGAATAAGGGAGTGATGTCATAAAAGATAATTATTGGCTGGGTTCTCTGCTCCATTCAGTAAAATTTTAGGTCTTGGCTCGCCTTATTATTTTGATAACAAAAATGTTAGCATTCTGCATCCTCCCTCCTCCACCCCTTCAACTTATGTATATATTCATTTGTCTAAATGATCAAGTCTAATACTTTAATTCCATCAATTTAATACATCCTATTCATGCTAATGTAACACACAAAATATTTCTGAGTGTGTATAATTACATAATTATATTCTCTCATCACCTTTAACCAAATACAATCTATGTACTTATTATTTAAAGTAGTATACTTCACTTCTTCAATATAATATATTTAACTTTCATAGGAAGAGGAAAATAGTCCATGAAATAGTATAAAGTATACTTGAATTGTTTCTAAATCAATACCTTAGGGGTAATTATGTGTTTTGGAAAGAAGATAATGTTTCTGTTTATCTATTTCTGCATAACAAGCCACCCTAAAAATTAGTGGCATAATAGAAAATTAATCCTTATCTCTGATAGTTATGTGGATTCAACTGAGTAATTCTCATTGTGGCCTCTCATATGATTGCTTTTTCATTCTTATGCTTGGTTTTGGGGCTGAGAGGGTTGGAACAACTGGGTGCTGCTTGAGAACCACTTTCTCCATGATGCTCATCCATATGACTAGCATGGGCTTCCTCAAAGCATGCTTATAGCAGAGAAGTCAGACTTCTTATATAGCTCTTGGCTCCTCCCAGAGAAAAAATTCCAAAAGGCCAGGCAGAAGTTACATGGTTATTTACGACTTAGTCTCAGAAGTTTCCCAGCATCACTTCTTCCGTATTCTATTGGTCAAAGCAGTCACAGGCTGACCCAAATTTAAGAAGGTGGAGGAATAGACTCCATTTTTCAGTGGCAGAAAGTCACTTGATAATAGTCATCTTTGAGATAAGATAACACAAGAGCAACGTGGCAAAAATGAAAGAAGCATATCACTATTGTCCCAATTATTCTATATGAGAATCTACAGAATAAGTTACAGCTGTAGGTGAGGGAAGGATTACTAGATGTCTTAGCAAAGGAGTGATGTATGAGAAAATGATACATTTCTTTAAAGGCCAAGAAGAGAGGTGAACACATAAGTAAGATATAGACAGGCATAGAGTTCCAGAAATATTAGAGGTCACAAGTGTGTCAGCATCACCATAGAGTAACTGAAATGAGATCCACAATAAGAATTATTACCCTCTACTGATTATAGGACCAGACACTAGAAATAAAATGAGCTGTCCAAGTGTACAGTGAGTGACAGAGTACTGAATTTGATCTCGCAACCTTTTCTATTTTGCCAGTCAAGTGCTCTTTGAACTGCATAATAACCCTCTCTGTTCAACTGAGATGTTGGCACACTTAAGTAACAGAAAAGGATGCTATAAGGCAATCACAGAATCTTGGCATTATTGATGATTATTTTTTGCTGTTTAGTTGCATATATTTTTTCAGGTTCCATGTCTCTGTTGATAAGTTTTTTCAGTATCTTATCATGTATGGTTTTCCTACATAGAAACATGTCTATGTAAGTGTTATCATATACCATATTCTCTGCTTTGCATTCTTTATAAAAACTATAATGGGAAAACTGACTTGTATAAAGGGAGAGTTACACATGTTGAGATTGCATTTATCATAATTGTTTAATTACAAGAATACCCTAGGCACTTCATAGTATATGTATATGCTGATATCTTAAAAAATCCAAACATACATAAAACCACAATGAATTCACTCAGTGCAGGCCTATAGTGGCACAATGACTGCAAGATTGTTCTTGAGGGATATAAGTGAACATTAGAGCATATCAGTACATATTATTACTACTACTACTGGTATTCTTTACGAGTGTTTAATATTTTTTAAAGGCCTTCCTTAATTTTTTTTTCATCATCAGAACAATTCTGTGAAATATAATCTGTTATATTCTAGCCCATTAAATGGATCTGGGTGGTTGAGGAATTCACATGTGAGGAACATGTAAAATGCCCAGGCACCAGCCACAGTACCTGACTTCACTGTTTTCTCACACAGCCTCTAGGTTTATGCCATCGTTTCTGTAGTTCTTCAACCTTTTTTCTCTTATACTCCAATTATCCATACGAACATCAGGTCATTCATGTTTTCAGAATCCACTTCTCTGGCTTATTAATCTTGGCCCTTCTCTCTTGACCTACAAACTTGCATGACCACTCTGTTTTGACTCACGGACAATTCTGAGTGAAAAATCCTCCCATCGATAGTGCTAGACTTGAGAAATCCATACCAGCTGAATTATCCCATCAGTTGACTCAACAGAGAAGGGGAATAATTTAGGCAGATATTATTGCCATTTTACAAATAATGAAATTAAGGCTCAGCAAGATTAAGTAAAGGTTTAAATGTTGCACAGCCTCTGTGTACCACAATTGTGATTTGATTTCTAGTCTATCATTCTTCCTGTTTTTCTAAGGAGCCTCACTTAACGAAGTCTAAAACAGGAAATGTTAGATATCATAACTTTGTGGAATTTATTGGAGAAAATACAGGAAGGTAACAGTAAAAGGAAATCAGAACTGATCCGGAGCTAAAGCCAGAAGAGGGGAGAGGTTCATTGGGAACCTGGGCCCTAGGGAGATCCCCAGAAATTCAGTCCTGTTCAAGGACACACAGCTAACATGTGCCAGCTCTATTACGCCTACTGCCAAAGCTATATTCTCTCTGCTCTACCAGACTAGTAAGAAGTCATCATATCTCAGCGAAATAGGACTGAAATTCAGAGTGGAACTCCAAGTCCCAGTGGGAAAATTAAGTGCTAGTCCAGAGTCAGAAAATCAATACATACAAATGACGATTTCTACTGACCATTTGTGAAGTGTTATACTAAATTGTCTATTGGCATCTCAAAACTATCCCCACTTTTTTCCATGCTCTTCCTGTACCTTTGGTGCTGGATATCTGGAAACCACATTTTACAGATTCTCTTGACAGAAGGATTCTAATTTGGAGTCTACTAATGCAAGGACGTTGTGTAATATGTAAAAGTTTGAAAAGAGAGAAGCCATTATTTTCTTCCATCAGAGGTAGAGATACATGGGGAAATGAAAAATGTGAAGTTTTTAGTGATTTCAGCAAAATTTCCTGCAAATTACCCAGCGCTACCTGCACTTCCTGCATCTCCTGATATCCTGAAAGCCAGCAATGGTCCTTCTTGGCCTTCATCCAAAATAACTCTTCCAAAAGTTTTGTAAGCATCTCACTTCTGGTATTAAATCCCTTCCCAATTAAACACATATTTTGCATTTTCATGACTAAACTCTTGCTAATACAAAGACTTTGAATTTTGTACACTTTCTCTCCTTTAATCATTTCATGAAGACTGTGACATAGAAGTTATTATTTAAGAGATGAAGAAATTGGAGCTCAGAAAGCTTAACTGATTTGTCCAGGGTCACTCAACAAATAGACTCCTGAGCCCAGACTCACATATTGATCTCATACTCTTTAATACTATACAATACTCTGTATGAGACTAATAGTATGGATGTGAGCAATGCAGATTATGCGAGCTCTGTAGGAATGTTCACACTATGTTAATTGTTCTCAAGGAACAGAGGGCAAAGATTGGCATAAGGACCTAAGGAGCATTTAAAATATTTACTTTTTAATAATTCATTCACCATCCCTTTTCAACAAGGGCATATCAGAATGTCCTCCAGGGAGGTGATAGTGCAGACTGGTTAAAGATAAGAGAATTTTTAATAAATTGTGATTTAAATGTTCTCCAGACATCTCTGATACAAAACTCTGGTTGAAAAACGAGACTTTAGATCCACGAAGTAATTAATCTATGCTAGCCAGAATGAGTCCAGCTACCCTCCCACCCTATTCCTCACCCTTGCTCACGGGTATAGTGACAACTCAAAATGAGGTATAAGACCTGTTCAAATCAGGTTCAGGAACTGGGCAAGGTTAAGCTTTCAGTTAGGGAGAATCAGTGAAATGAACTGAATAAGGCTGATGGCAAAGAATTCGCACGTAACAGTTTTTCAGTAAATGTTGTTGACATCTTATTTATTCTTGGGATACTATCTGAGAATACATGTCTTTGTCTTCTTCCCAGTAAGCACCAATATAGACTGTCTTTGCAGTAACTGTCATTACAGCATTGCATTTCAACAAAATGAGTGTGGAAATTCAAGTTACATTTTACTCAATTGAAAATGATGCCTAGAACTTTAGTCAAATACTTCTCAGACACTTTTCAGAGACGCAAGCTTAATGTGTCAAGTAACTCTCCAAATAGAGTCACTGTCTGAATAACCAGAGTTTGTGCTAAACAGAAACATTTACCTTTGCAACTTATCTTCATTTTGGTTTCTGCCAGATTTCTGATTCCCTCTTAGCAACCTGCTTTGCATCCACAAAGTTCTATCTCCCTTCATATAGCAGTCTGTTAGGAAACATTAGGGAATTGGAAAATAATCACTTTTTGGATTCCTAATTCTGCTTTTATACATTGCCTAAGACAATAGCATTACGTCTTGTCTTTAGAGTACTTTTGTTGATTCATTCGTTCAACAAATATTTTCTCATATATTTATTGAGCCTGTAAATAAATTTTTATCAAATATTTTAAATAAATATTTAAATAAATAAATACTTTATTTATTAAATTAATAAAGATTTTACCAAATATTTATTGAGTCTGTATTTGTTAAGGTTGGAGGATACAGCACTCAGCCAAAAAGATTTGGTCCTCACAATGCCTTATGTACTGTACACATATGGTGGGGGTAGAAGGGTAGAGAAGAAGGCTGAAAGATTACATGATTTCAATGGGAAAAAACATTAGTTCCAATCTAATAACGAAGTCTATATTTAGCTTGTTTAAACATATAGTTCCATTTCAAAGGTGTTAATTCATTAAAAGTATTTATAGAATTTTTTGTGCATAATATTACACCAGATGTGACACATTAGTAATATTAGTAAGCATCAGTCTCTACCTTCAAATAGTTCAGTCTGGGTGAGAAACAGCTAAATTGTGTGGCAATACACACTCTGAATTATCATATACCCACTCTAGCAGAGAGGTCAGGGACAGCATTTGATTTGGGTCTTGAAGAATGACGACTTTTGCCAGGCTGAGGAGCAGGGGAGTACATTCCTGCAGTGGGAAGAGCCTGTGCAAAGTGACTGAGGCAGGATCTAGGAATGGTGCTTTCTGCTTGGGATTGTGGGTCTCAATCGAGCTGCATAGTAGACTTACCTGAGACACTACCCCAAACCAAAATAACATTGGGGTTTGGAGAGCTAACCTGATGGAACTTGACTGAATGACCACAAGCCACACAAATTTATCCTTAATGATAAAGAAGCCGCTCCTGCAGCAGGGTCTCACCCCTAAGGCGACTGTCCAAAAATTCTTTGATCACTAAACATTTTCCTGCATCAGGCCTGAAATCTAAACTGTTCAGGACCTACCTCTCCCTTCCCAGTTTCTCGAATGCATTCATTATCAAAGTTTTTACCACATTTTCCCTATGGCAACATTTATAAATTTCACTCATAAATTAGATACTTATCACGATTCTTCTTTAATAATACCTCTGCTCTTTGCTTCCTTCCTAACAAGACATTAACACGGTTTTTTCTTATCCACTTGTTCTCACTGAGTACTGACAAAACAGGAGATCATTCCAGTCAAGGGACTCAGTGGCCTAATTTCCTCCTGTTGTTAATCACCTCTATTCTTAATTAGGTTTTCAAATGTATGAAAATAGTACTGACTTTAAATTAGACAAGTTTAGTTCAAATATCAGCCCTATTCATTACCTAACTGTGCAACTTTGTGCAAATGAATGCCTCAAGTCCTTTGAGCTTCATTTTCCATCTTTGTATAGGAATTAATAATACCTACTTCATAGTGTTATGTGAGGATTGAAATGAGGTAACATAGATTACATAGATTACAATACAATTGCAAGTTAATTGCATTTGATTCATAATCCATTCTTTTTCCATTTGATAATTGATGATTACTTTAGCTCTCTTTACAGAAGAATATTTCCTTGGTATCTAAACTCACCTAGTTACTTCTTAGAGCAGGGGTTGGCAACCTTTTTCTTTTCTTTTTTTTTTTTTTTTTTTTTTTTTCCGTGTCCGGCAACGGATTGCAACCTTCAGTGTCGCCCCCATACCGGACCGGGACTGGCAACGGGATTGCAACCCTCGGTGTTGCTCCCGCGCCTCGCTCAGCCAGTGAGCGGGAACCGGTCTGTATGTGGGATCCGAACCCTCGGGCAGGAGCGCCGCCGCGCTTCCCAAGTGGCACACTATCCATTGCACCACCGGGCCAGCCCGGCAACCTTTTTCTATAGGGCCATACAGTATATATTTATAGCTTTGCTGCCCATATGGTCTCTGTCATAACTGCTCAACTCTGTTGTTGTATCAAGAAAACAGCCATAGACAATGCATAAATGGCTTGGCTATGTTCCAATAAATCTTTAATTCATGAAAATATGTCCATGTGGTTGGATTTGGCATGTGTGGGATGTAGTTTTCTGACCCTTATCTTAGAACATGGGAGACAATATCACATGGAGAAAAGAACATAGACTTTAACTTACAGTCATAGATTCAAATCCTAAATGTATTACTAGATAGCTCTGTGACTTTCAACAATTTACTTTACTCCTTGTGCCTCAGTTTCATCATCTGTAGAGTATGGACGATGACAGTACCCACCATCATAGCACTTTTGTCAGAGTTAAATGAGATAATGTTCACTTAAGAATGTGGTCCAAAGAGTTTTATATGTATGATATATATAACACTTTCATGTATGTATATATGTATGCATTTATTTATGTTGGAAGTGTATATTTTTTTGTTGGATTTGTTTGTTTCTTCTCTCTACTTCTTCCTCTTGTTTCCCTTTCTCATTGACTCATCCTAGTAATTATGGTTCCATGAAATTTATGTATCCATGACATCCCATGTCAACACTCTACTTGACTTACCTTTCCCCTCTTGACACATAAGCTTAACTTTACTTTTCTTAGGAATCACAATACCAGAGAAGGGCAATATGTAAATTGCTGAGGTATAACTATGCATGGGAGGATGGCAGAGTACTTCACTTACATTCTCACAATACAAAATATTTTATTTGAAAAACTATCTTAAAATTAGAGCAATATAATCTACTTGACTCAAGAAAAACAAAGACTGAACATTCTTAGAATAAATTGTACTCAATTAGCATAATGTTATCCAGATTGGCTATTAATCTAGATTTCTTTGGATGAACTACATAAATGCTATTTTAAAATCCAGATTATAAACTGAGCATAAACTTAATGAGTAGACTGTCCAAAGATGAAAGTGAAACTCTTCAATCTGTTTATGCCAGTGTCCATAAACCCCGTGGGCTAAAGACAGGAGAATGGGTGGCCTGATTTTTGTTGATCACCTATTTGTACAGGACACTCTACTAGGATCCTTGCATTTACCTTTTAATCGAATCCTCTCTCTTTCGTCAGTGAAATTGTTTCTCTCTCTTCCTTCACCAAACTATTAGTTCCCTGGAATCAGAAACCCCATCTAGAATGTAGTAGGCACTATGTTTAGGCATTCTAGGCGAATGTTTGCTTTTGCCTCCTAACTTACTCCTCCCTGCCTACCCCTCCCTACCTTTATTCTGGACATTTTACTTCATGAAAACAGCTTTCCAACTTGCATTCCATCTCTGAGGACAATGAGGTTTTATTTTTAAAATAGCGTATATTCCATGGGGACTCACCCACAACTGCTGAACAGTTGATTTAGTTTCAGGTTTGTGCTTTAGATATGGCATATGATTTTAAACATAACATGTTTTTCAGTGATTCCTTTTGTGCCACTTATATCCCAAATCATAATCTCAAAATAATGAAGCCAAATGAAGTTGAGCCCTTGTTTCTGTAACTCAGGTCAATAACAGTGTTTTTCTTCATGTTGTTTTGTTTCTTTTAACACTAAAATAAGAATTTTATGATTTCTAAAGACTACCCCTGAAGAAATAATCCTTTGGGGCACTCATGAACATAGTAAACAAACCATACTGCTTCTGTTCCATTTGATGTTTGTCTATGATGGTGAAATCCTATAGTTTTTGTTCATAAGTATCTGCTCTCCTTGACATGATTAAATAATTTATTTAGAAAGGTGGTACAACTGACAAAACAAATATTTCTAGGTGCTGCAATACAGAAATTTCCTTATTTTCAAAGAACCTAGACCCTATTGAAATAAGGCAGACATGTAACATTACATAAGACTCGGGATAAAACATGCTATATTCAAGATTTTGAAGGAAAAGCAAGGGTTATAAAAGGGTCATGTTCCTCTGATAACAAACTCATCCCACTATATGCTTATTTTCAGAGTAGACAGTGCATCATCTGTGCTCAAAAGAGTTTTCCCTTTTTAAGTTACACAACAGAACTAAATTTTTGGTTGTTATTTATTTTAACATTTACTTGTACATATTTGTGGGGTACAGTGTGTTTTTTCAATACATGCATATACTGCACAATGATTCACCTAGAGTAGATGGCATAGCTTTGAATCCGTTAATCCACCACTTGCCCTCTCCTCTCACCCTCTCTCTCTGTAGCAAAACTTAATCTCTGATAAAAACAAATTTTGATGTAATGTGTCTTTTAAATGTATGTTTAATTAAAGAAGTTGATCATTTATTTTTCCTATGTTCAGAAGGTCCAGTTCTTGGTTAACTCCATAAAAGTTATATCAATAAATAAAATATTAGCCTCATAAAACAGCTATCCAAATATTTGAAAGTATGACAAACACCATGATGTAATCTTCCATGTCATTCCAAACACAATTTCTATGGAGATGATTTAATGCAACTCCTTTGTTTTATTTTTATTTATTTATTTTCTATCTATCTATTTATTTATTTCAAATATTCATGAGATAAAAAGCTGATTTTCCCCCCTCCTGCCGCTGATGTGGGGGCCAGATTCATATTGGGGACACACCAATTACCAGAAATTGCTTTTGTACCCTTTGTGCCCTCCCAATTATCCCCCAACCTCCCTCCCTTCTCCCCCTCTCGCCCCCCCACTTCACTTTGTAGTCCTAGGAATGTCCCCTCCGTCTGCTGGGTCATGGGACTACTGTGATCTTTCTTTCCTTCCTTCCTTTCTCTCTTAGCTCCCACATATCAGTGAGCACATGCGGTATTTATCCCTCTGTGCTTTGCTTGTTTCACTCAACGTAAGCTTCTCCAGGTTCATCCATGTTGAAGATGTCATATTAAACCTACTTCAATGTGGAAACCACAGTGTATTAGTCTGTTTCTGTTGCTTATAACAAAATACACGGAACTGGGTATTTTACCAAGAAAACAAAATTTATTGCTTACAGTTTATGAGGTTGGGAAATCCAGAGTCCATGGGACACGTCTGGTGAGGTGATGCTGTAGCAACGCAGGGTGTCACATGGTGAGATTGGTGGAGCAGAGAAAGACTCTTATAAGCTCTACTTTCAAAGCTCTCAGAACCATGCCCATGGCCACCATTATTAATCCTTCCACTATTGCATGCTTCTGAAATCTAATCACCTCTTCAAGATCCCATCTTTCAATTACCGTAATAGTATTTCCCACCCTCAGCAGTTACACTGGGAATTAAGCTTCCAACATATGAACTTCAGGGGATGCAATTCAATCAATCCACAGCACATAGGTAGGGAGAAAAGTACAAAATTAATCCAAAATTATCTTAATTTCGAATAATTTTTAAAAATTCCAGGAAGGTGTTATGCTCCTCTCTTCCATGGAGGTCCACCTGGCATCCAAATAAGCTGGCTATAGAGAAAGCACAGGGACAGGTGTAATCCCACTTAAATATTGGATCTACAATTGCATATGTTTAGAGATATCCATACTTATAATTATGTGCCAAAACCTTTCTTCCTGCTGCCTTATTAATCAGTATCAGCCTAGGCTGTGTATTCAGAGTCTTCTTTCTGTTTTGGTTTCCCCTTTGCAGCTAATCAAGTGGGTCTACTCTTTTTACTTGTGCTTGCTTATCTGCTTTGAGTAATTAACAATCACCTAAGTGTGACTAAGTGATCAATTAGTTCTATTGAGCATTACAAGCTTCAATTTGGTAAATGCTCTCATAGGATTGCAGATACATAATAATTAACTGTTTCTGAAAAGATATCTGAGCTGGTTTTTTTGGTTTGTTTTTGGTTCTTTTTCCCCATTTTACTGGACAAACTAAACCATACATGCCTTACATTTGTGGAGAACTTACAAATTACAAATTATAATGAAAGCATTTAATAATAGTTCAGGGAAAATATAATACATCGAAGAATGAAGGATCATTTTTAAACTAAAGTATAATTTTTTCTAAGCATACATTGTGTCTAGGAATGTTTTTTCTTTTTTTTTTTTTACTGTGGTAAAAAAGAATTTTTGTTTGTTTGTTTTTAAACATATTGAAACTCAAATGAATATATAAGTCTTCTGTAATATGTATGGACAGACTATAAGCAGAGTTCCCCACACTGACAGTGGATTGCACTTGAGTCAGGAAAAAAGTAGTTGTTTTTTAATGTTATGAGATATTACATGCAGAGTATACTACATCTGATACATACTGTATGGAACTCATTTACAGTATAAGAAGAATTTTAAAAAACATTTCTATCATTTTGAGTTATATTCAAGTACAAAGTCTGGCTCCAGATATTACCTTGGAAGAAAAAGTAAATTCTTATTTTAAGTTGGGACACATTATCCTTGAACCTAATTTTTCAGCCAAGTAGTGATCCTTGTGTTTCCTTTTTCGATCATATTACTCATCAAGTTATTTATGATTTGGGTATAATGCTAAAATGGTTTTGGCATATCAGACGAGCATCATTTGTGAATTGAAGGTCCCTGTTAAAATGGCATGCTGTCTTTGACCTTCCTTATTTTTGGAGACAACTTCAGATAATTGACTTATTTTCTGAAATATCGGACAAGTTTTTTTTAGAGAATTCAATGCATGTCCTGTTATGATAATCTCAGGATAGAAACCACCAAAACACTTTCATCTCTTCGACCAAGTTTCACAGTGAGAATGATACACTATCATCCCTATAGGGCAGAGGAAGAGAGAGGGACACCATTACAAACACCACCAGTTTTAGCTGTTTTTTAGAAATTATAGACTAGAATTATGGATATGGATACATCTCAACAAGGTTAAATAATAAGCGTATGGATAATAGGAGTTACACTTGGTCATCATTTTTCTCTCTCTTCTCCACCAGTGCCTATTAAGAGAGTCTGGCTGTCTATTAGCATCTTACATTCATAGTAGAAAATGTCATACTCAAAAGTGCAGGCCTTCAAAAGGACAACCTGATGTTCTTCTCTTATCTCTTGGCATGTAGTTTCCATAAGATAATACTAAAATCAGAAAGGTTAAAACATCTTTGGGCTTAGAAATGACTCTAGCTCAGCTGTGCGTGGTGGAAAATGGTGAGGGATGTGTGTATGTGTGTACATGCACGGGTGTGAGGGGGATGAGGTCGATGATGGAAGGACATAAAGTACATAACCTTATGAATATCAGCATTTTCTCCGTCCAATAAAACTACAGATCCATTTTACTAGCGCCTTGGCAAAACTTATTGTTTATTCATGGTAGCTATTTATCTGGAAATTGAGTCTACATTAGATAGTTGGCCATTGTATTATTGCACTCTTTTAGCGTCTTGACAGATTATACGTGTGTATTTGTGGGATGAGGGAGGAATAGCAACATATCTAGTTTTATCCAGTTAGCTAATGGAGAGAATCTCAGAATAGAAAATGACCACTTTCAGGCTAAGATAAAAACCCCTTAAAATGAAAACACATTATTTTTGTTTTTCTTTTTGTTTTTCTGATAGCTTCAGAGTAGTGCAAATTATTTTACATGAAAGTAATCAAACTTATCACTACTAATATAAAAAAGATCAGTAATAGACGGCACTAAGATTTAAAATCAACCATGCCAATTTAGCCTATTATTTTGCCTTTAGTTTGTATTCATTTGTTTTGAGAATAAGTATTTACTTACCTTTTGATGAGTATTGTGCTATGCATAGTGCATTCATGAGGTTGTTAAAGGACATTAGTGGGAGAGTTAAGAATAGACTTATAACACATAATATGGGAAAATACCTTAGGATAGATACAGAATCTATTCTCTAAAAATTCAACCTCATTTTGGGGGTAGAAGCTTTTTACAATGGGAATCTATACCATAAAGTAATTGATATTTAAAATTTCATTCTCTGTATTGTCCTTAAGTGTACCTTTTCCCAGAAAGGAGAACCTATCCTTTATTTTTTTTTTTCAAATGTATGTTACAGTTTGATTGTTTAATCTAATAAAATACAAAAAAAATAAAGTAAGTTATTATTCAAAAAATAATAAAATAAAATAAAAATAAAAATTCAGAGAGCTCTAGCACTTGTAGTTGAGGGGCTCAAGAAGGGACTCATGGAAGAGGTGGCTTTGAGCATAGCTCTAATCTATGGGTGGGGTTTATACATAACAAGGGTGGGCACAGGCTTTCCAGATGTTGGTTACAGTGAGATTTGTTAGAATGGAGTGAAGGTCTCTTAAGTGGGAAGCACACTGTTTTGGAAGGCCAGACTAAGGAAATTAGAGTTACAAATATTGAATAAATTTACTATCATAATAAACGCAATTCAGATGTCGTAGATATACTCTAAGCCTTTCTCTTCCCTGCAGCTAGAGTTACCTTTTGAAAACAATAACCTAATAATGTCACTATTCTGCTTATTTTTTCCCTCTGTATTTTGGCAAAAAGTCCCAAAATCTTAACATGCCTACAAGATCCTCATGACCTAACTAACCATTACCTCTCTTTGGAGCTTCATTCTATGAAACTTCCTATCTGCTCTCTGCACGTCCCCCAGACCAGGGTTCTTACTGATACTGAAAATATACCTTGCCATTTCCCACATCTAGGATTTTGCATACTCTTTTCTTCTTCTTGGAATAAGCTTCCCACTAAGCTTTGATTGGCTTACTCTTACTCATGCTTCAGAGCTCAGCTAAAATATTACTGTCCTGATGCTCCTGACTAGGTCCGCTATAAACCCTGTCATCTATTCGTTACCAAATTTCCTTCATAATACTTACCTGAGTCTGTAATAAATGATCCCACAAATAATGACTAACATTTACTGAGCAATCATTATGTACCAGGCACTATACTAATTCTTCAATGAATGTTTGCTGAATAGATGCATGAATAAATAAGTACAATCATTAATGAAGATCACCAAGAAGTAAAAATTAATAACAGATTTTATCAAGCTCTAAGTTATACTCCCTTTGGGGATTACTCCATATTACAATAATATCTGTCCATATGACTGTTGCAACTTCTGTCTTGTCCCTCAGATATGCAGGTATCTTCGGGAATTTCTAATGTGTTCCATTAATCATTATAGGATATTAACCAAAAGAAAGTCAATACCATATGATATTTGGATAATAATGGCTGCCGAGGATTGAATGCCCCCGCCCCCCGCAATATCCTATTTTGGTAAATGAAAGGTGGGGCCTTGAACAGGTGATTAAATTTATGGTTTAATGGTGGTTGTGGGTGTGATTCTGAGGGCTTTAAAAGGAGAGCAGATGAGGAACTCTTTTTCTCTCTTTGTTCTGCCATTTTCTACCATGTGAGACCTCTGAATTGCTGTAAAGACACCACCAAAGAAGGTTTGCACCATAAGTGTTCCCTGGATTTTGGATTTCTCAGCCTCTGAAACTGTAAGCAATGAATTTCGTTTTCTTAGAAAGTACCCAGTTCCAAGTGTTTTGCTATAAGCAATAGAAACACACTAATACAATGGCCAATGTTTATTGAGTGATTATCATGAGTCAGAGATTGTTTACATATATTTTATATATGTAAATGTATTAAATACTTTTTATCCCTATAAACCTACGTGTGTGTGTAAATATGTATATATATATAGTTATTTAATCTTCACGGCATTCCAGTGAGGCTGATTTAGTATCACCCCGATGTTACAATAGTGTAAACTAAGACTCAGGTAAGTTTAACAACCTCCCCATCATAAGACTAGAGGCTGCAGAGGGCAGTCCTAAGCCTCTCCACAGCAGTTTTCTACTATTTTCCTCTGAGTTACCAGTCTACTACCATATTGTTGGGACTGCTTTACCTCCTCCCAACAGAAGCACTCTTGGGTAACATGTGTTTTGCAAGTAGGGTTGCCCGAAAAAAATACAAGATGCCCTGTTTTTTTTTTTTTTTTTTTTTTTTTTTTTTTTTTTTTTTTTTTTT
>NW_007726830.1:390748-402046 GCF_000696425.1 Galeopterus variegatus
ACCGGACCGGGGACCGGCAACGGGATTGCAACCCTCGGTGTTGCTCCCGCGCCCCGCTCAGCCAGTGAGCGGGAACCAGTTCGTATGTGGGATCCGAACCCTCGGACGGGAGCACCGCCACGCTTCCCAAGCGGCACACTATCCAGTGCGCCACCAGGCCGGCCCTACAAGATGCCCTGTTAATCTAGAATTTCACATAAACAACAAATATAAGTATGTTGTAAATATTGCATGGAACATACACTGAAAAAAAGTTTTTTGTGTGAAATTCAAATTTAACTGAGCCTCCTGTACTTTTATTTGCTAAATCAAGAAACCCTACTAAACAAAATCCAGTCCCTTCTCTTCCTAAAGTTCAGAGTGAGGAGACAGATTCCCCTATCCTCTGTCACAGACCTCACTCTCAACTTCTCATTTCCATTCTTGGTAGGATATGGATAACTACTTCTGTCCTGTTTCTGTTTTGCTAGTCCACTCTAAGTAGGTCTTCTACCTCCTTTTACATAGCACAGCACAAGTTTTTGTCATAACCTTAGCTCATTCAAGTACCATACTCATGAATGCCTCCTCACCTCTCCTATGCCTATACTGTCCTCTCTCTTTCCTCATCCCATTTTACTCCCTCATCTCTCAACAAGTTATAACTCATGAGGAATGAAAGAAAACTGGCAACTTCTCAGTGTAATTGGATTTTCCACCTAGGAAAGATGCTTCTTAATTTACATTTCTCTTATACCTCAGTTGTGAGCACATATTTCTTTAGGTAGTTGATGCTCAGTAAAAATTTTATTGCCAAAATTTTATGTGTTTGTTCATAATGTTCTTTGCAGAGATATGTTTAGGCAGCATATTTCTCTCATAGAAGAAGGAGTCTTGCAGGCCACTCAGGGTGACAATTATCAGGATTTTCCTGAAAGACAGGGAAAAAGCAAGTCACGTATTAGTTGCTAGGGACTGATAAATCTTGAGAGGCCAAGAGTGTGTACCCTGCATAGATTTGCAAACCATCGGAGCTAAAAGGGTCATTGAAGTTGATCTAATGCCTTCCATTATTAAATCCAGACAAAACATAACTGAGGTTCATGAAGGCAAAGTGACTTGCCTGAGAAAAGGGAGGATCCTTGGCAAATATAAACAGTCATCAAGTTGTGCTGGTGGAAAAAAGTGCTGGAGTGAAATCACTGTTTGAATCTGGGCTCTAATACTTAATAGCTGCATGTTACTGGAGAAGTCACTTATCCTTCTGGCACTTCAACTTATTTGTGTCTGAAATGGACATGATAATATTGAGCCACCTATCTCACAGAATTGTCTTAAGGATCAAATGTAATCATGTAGGTGACAGCCCTCTGCAAACTGTCAAATGGTATGTGAACACAAGGAAGTATAATTTGTAGCCACTCCTACTGCAACAAAGATTGAAGCTGGCAATTTTGAGATGGGCATTTTCCTCTGGGTTAATGCAGAGGGAGTGACCCAGCTTTGTGTTGGAGCTCTCTATCCCAGATGTGGGTTTTTTTGTAAACAAATGATTTAACACAGCTGCTCTGATCATTTGTAGTCATTAAAAAGATTAGAGGGTTTTCTTTTTTCTTAGCTAATAATAATGTATTAGCTTTAGCCAGCTGACCAAATTTCAGTCTCAGTAATTGTCTTCCTCCTTACCATTCCTTAATGGGGTTCAAAAGGTTAATTAGTTGTGTGCAGAATACTAAAGTATTTAATGGAGGTAATCTAACAAGACAATATCTAAATGTACACTCTTGGAAAATGACTAAATAAACAGTTGATACAAAGAGCTAAGGAACTGACAATTTCTGTTACTACTCCTTTATTAAAATAAAAGGTGATTTAAAAATAAAAACAAACCTTGTTTTGCCAAACATACCTTTATTATAAACAGTGATATAGCAAACTTTAAGACTGAGAAGCACTTTTTGATGTCAGCCTAAAACTGTCAACACAAAAAATAAATATTTTAAAAGAAATAATAAAATATAATATCATATTGTCCTTGAAATTGAAATGGGTTGATAGGTAGTATAATTAAGTGCACATATAATAAGTGCAAGGTAGTAATTAATATTGACTTAAGTAGCAAATCATATTAGGATCCTGATATACCCCCAAAGATAGGAATGTGCTTGTTTGCATAGTTATGCACTGACATATTCTACTAGAATCTATTTCTTACAAATATTGGCTTGACTCTATTAGTGGAAGTCAATTTACATCGTACATGTACATAGTTATATTTTTATATGTATATCAGTTGAGAAGCAGAATACTTTTTTTTTCTGCTTGTTTCGTTGGTTATTTTCAGACACATTTATAAAAAGCACAAGCTGGACATTGCACTAGCAGAAATGATATGAGTTCAGGTGATTGGGATGTGGATCTTTCAGCATATTGCAGATAGTTGGCTTCAAGAACAGTAATACTTGATTGGAAGATAACTTGAACATTTTACATTGTCTTTGTATCATACAAACACATGCACACCCATATGCATATAAAAATACACTTGTGTGCCTATGTGTGTGTATGTGTGATACATATTTTAACCTTGTTATCATTATACACATTTCTTGCCTATCATTTCCTTTTTTCCTGGCAATGATGACCCTGTAATTTTGTTTGAGGGGAGGGAGGGAGGTAGCTAGTGAAATAAGACCGAAATGAAGTACATTCTGTGTTTCCACAGAAGATTTAGACACATTTCACAAAAATAAAATCTATAATAAAATAGGAATAAAAAATGGAAAATAAAAATGTTCTGACAGTTCAGTTGTTTCCTGACAGCCATGGAAGAAAGGAGACACAGTTAGACCCTAAACATTCTTGTTAGAGGAAAGAAGAAATGTTAACATTGCTCTGAAGTTACAATTTTTCCAGCACTAAATTAAAAAAGAAACGGCTTATGCAGTGCTTGACATTGAGAGACTCTGAGTAATATAAAATAAATTGTCCTCAACAATAATGATGTATAGAGAAAAAAGAGTTGGAACGTACATAGCTGTTATTCCAAACTGACATTAGTAAGCACAATGGGAATACGACTGCTTGAAGATTGGTCAAATCATGTTACTTTCTGGTGGTTTCACAGTTTTCAGTACAGTACAGAAGCAAGTGGAATAGGCATGAAATGTGTGGTCCTTGGAATACTTTCTCCAAATACCACATTTTGACACAGTATAAATAATTATGTCTCTAAATTAAAATGTGGCATTCTTAAGGGAGCTATGCAAACTCTAGGCAAAATCTATAATATATATGGGATCACCTCGTAGCCCTTTAAAGTCTCATAAATGAGGCATGTCTGCCCTTATCTAGTGAAATCGCTTTCAGAAAAAATCTATCACAAGCTGACATTATCTCAGGACCCAAAAGAACAATCATCCAACTTAGAACAGGTGTCCATTAAGCCAGTGGCTCACAGCCAAACTTCTTGAGTTATCAGTTTTTACTGTCTTCCCTTCTTGACTCCAACTTACTATTCTTCTTAATGCAAATTGACTCAGTTCCTCACTACTCAGCCAAAACTGTTCTTGAGAAGGGACCTGATGGCCTTTGCTTTGCTAAATTCAGTGGATACTTTTCACTTTCCTCATTCTTTCTTCACTCATTCAACAAATATTTGTTGATTGCCACCCATGTGTCAGGCACTCTCTTCATGAGACAGATATTAAATCATACAATTTCAATGATGATAAGAGTAATAAATAGACAGTACAAGGTACTATGGAAACATATAACAAACGACATCACTAAACTATGGGGAACCAATTGACCTTGCAGCAGTATCCAGTCGCTGTAACACTACACTTCTCTGTTTTTTTATTCCTTTCTTATTGACTGCTCTTTCTCTGTTTCCTTGCTGGCAACACCTTCCCTGTTCAACCTATAAATATTTTCTGAGGACAGTCTTGGTTTACATACCACAGTTCTGGTTTATTCTTAACATGCTGGCATAATTATTAATAGCACCCCCTTTAACTCTCGAAAGAGTCCAGGTTTGGATCATAAAAGATATGGTCATTTTGTTAGGTGACCTTATTCAGTGCTGAAGCATTAAATAGCACATATATATGCTGGTGACTACCTGCTACTTTTTTTTTGAGCTACTGACCTGTATGTTGAGCTGCTTGCACAGTAACTCCAATTTGATCTCTCCCTGGGAGCTCAAGCTCGGCATGGCCAAAACTGAACTTAATTTGCTGTTTTACTATGTACTTAGTTGCTGAAGCCATAAACCTGGCATACAACCTTGAATTCTTCCTCTCTAACATATCTTTATTGTCAACGAACCACCAAAAGCTCTACACTACATTCTAAATATACCTTATGTAGTACTGCCCAGTTCTAGCCAGCCAATGTCTCTCACCAGAATTGCTGCAACCATCTCCTAACTGTGCTCTCAAGTTTCAGTTCCACACATAAGTTCCTCTTCCACATAGCAGTCAAAGAAATCTTTCTAATTTTCACTAAATCACTATCTTGCTGGAAAGTCTTTAGTGATTCCTCATTGAATTCAAATTAAAGACCAAACCCGTCAGCACATCACATCCCTACTTTTATTTCTAGTCTCATTTTGTAGCCAATTCCACCTTTGTTCACTACACTTCAGACATACCCTGCTGCACATGCATGTTTTCTGTTTGGGATACTCTGCCTGCCATTCAAATGCAAATATCACTTCTGCAGAGCAGGATGTAGGTCCTTTTTTAAACATTCATGTGTATTTATTTTTCATAGCAGTCACTAACAGTAAATAAGAATTGTGTCTTTAAGTAATTCAGAAATTATTTATTATAATGTCTGTTGTCTTTTCCAGACTATACACTCAATAAGGACAGCAATTTTTGCTCATTTGAAGTTTTTCTCCACAGCACCTAACACAGTGCCTGGCACATTGCAGACCTCTACTATGGGGGTACTTCAAAAAGTTCGTGGAAAAATTGAATTAAAAGATAATCATTCTATGATCTTTTTGAAGACCCCTAGTAACTATCCTAAAACAGTAAACAAAAAGATGGGAAAATGGTTGGATGAGAAAATGTGTCCTTAAACACTTCCTCAGGACCCGAGAAAAATAGTTGTGAAATGTTTCTAATATCACTATGTGCTGTGATTTTCCAGGCAAAGAACATTATTAATTTTTCTCACTGTAGTGGTCCCCTGTTAACTAGAGAGTAAACTTTTACCTTCAATCTCTTAATATTTCAACTAATTGGGACCATTTTGTTGTAATTGATAAAGGAGGAAGAAGTTGGATGTGGAAAAGTGCCAGAAAGAAAAATGAGGAAGATGTGCAGGTTGGTAAGGCATTTGGTTCTTGTCCAGTTCCAAGGACTTTGAAGTCCTAGTGTTAGGAGTTCAGATATGTGTAGTACATATTTTTTTATGGGAAAATTGCTGAAGATTTAGGCCAGGGTTGAGGGAAAGAGTGAACACAAATTTAAAGGGAAACTGAGAATCGAGGCATAAGCAAAGCTGCTTCAGTTCCCAGGTAACAGATTATAACAGTGTTTTCCCCACTTCTGCATGGAATTTAGACATGCTCTAGAATGCAGAGAGTTGGAAATATCTGCATTCAGCGTGATCGGTACAAGCAATGATTTTTTTTACAATTGTTCATGTCCTTTGTAAGATTTCTTCAAGTGGACTCATATACAGCAGATGTGCACAAATAGAAAAACAAGAGAAAAATAACCAGGCATATTGCATAGCCACATGGTGACTACAGCTAACCGACTGGTTTGTGCATACATGTGAGTCACCCCTTCAGAGATTACAAGAGAGGGACTAAAATCCAAACCGTTTAACCAATGAGACTCATATTTTGGTTTGTGAAAAAGAATTATGTTCTTACTTAATGGTGACTAGTGGCAAAATTTAAGATATTTGGATTATCCAACCACCATGAAGTTCAATAAAGTATAGTTTTTAAAAATTAAGTTGATCATGCAGTTTCTCAATTAGAATTACCACATAAGAGAAGGCAAATGACCCACCACATTTAGAGAAATATGTTTGGGGAGTTGGATACTTATTTTATAGCAATTTTATAATTTAGTTAAGTAATGTACTAAACCGTGCAATGGCTTTCAGGAGACCACTCAGCTAGGATTCAAAATAAATTTCTGTTAGTTTTCTTTGTTTGTTTTTACAAAACACTGGAGCCAACCAACCACATGGCTAGAACAGACTCCACTTTCCTCTAAACTCCCACAGAGATCCCCACATTTTTAGTTATGCCTTTTCGCTGCTCTTAACTTTGCATTTCTTTTTTTTGTCTGTATTATTTGTGTAAACGGTTTTATCCTTTCTGATAAAATGTGAGCACCTTGAGGACAGAGATAGTATCAGATTACTTTCTGTGTCTTCAGTGCCAAAACATATCCTGGCCTATTGTATATGTTTATTAATTATTTACTGAATGAATGTTTTACTCTTTTATCAAACAAAGTACATAAGTTTATAATAATATCCTCTTTTCAAATGCTCTATCTCAGCATGAAAAACCTTGATCTAGCATCAAAGTATGCTGGGACATTAGCAGCATAGATCAGTAGATAAGTACAAAAAGCCAGGACTTAAATGAAGCATAAACGAAGAAGCTAATCAGTCTCTAGTGCTGAATGGCTGGAGTGGGGCAAACAGCCACCAGTGCATAAATCAGTGCCCAGGGTGGCATGGTGAACTAGAATTCAAGCCAAGCAAATGTTTCTGGAGAAGCAGATGACATGTATGTATCATATTACAACAGTGCAAGTAGAATTGCATTCCGGTGTGTGCTATTGGTTTTAGATGGTCCATCTAGTGTAGAAGAAGACCCAAGTCACTGCTCACAGTTATAGAGAATAGGGACTTGCCCAGGCATCACAAACAGACTTCATCTTAAATGTCAACTGAAGTTAATAATAGGGGATGTCTTCAGGACTGATTTGAAAAGCTTTATAAAATTACATTTGGGCTCAAAGAAGGGAAAAGCTCATAACTGACTGTTAAAGTCTGTCAAGGTATACAAGATGAGAAATAGGTATGGGCAATATTTGTACAGTATTGGCAAACACAGACTTTGAAAAGAAAAAGCTTCAGCTTGATAAGCATACCAGGTTTAAAACTTGGGATAAGATTAGTTTTAAAGCAGACCTCAATTTTGAGGATTGTACCACAGATATCCTGACTGTCCTGACCAGTATTTGTCTAATAATTGCAAGAGTTTTGTCCAATTCATTATAAAAATCATTGCCAGAAGCTAAGTGGGCCTGAGGAAAGTGGAGGCTGACAAGTTCTTTAAAGTTTAGTTAAATCTTGATTTGTGTTTCACACTTAATGACAGATCTAAAATGTTTAAATAGATAAAAGCTTTCCATGTCTTTTCCTGGAGGGCCCAATGAGTGGATTTTTGGCACAGTTTCACATCTCATCAGTGATTTGTGATTGTCCGGTGGATACTGTTTTTCCATTTGTCCCTGGGCTGTCTTGGGCAGAGTCCCAGCTGATGGAACCTCAGTGTTATATATGTCTTCAACTGAGTACAAGCTGCAGCTGCTAGCACAGGATGAACAAATGGGGGGAGGGGATTACCATGAATTTTCTGTACGTCACTTTTAGATAACTCTGAACATGTCTAAAGCACTTAAGACAAAATAAAGACAACATCCAAAAACTCAATTTTCAAATCTACGCTGTGCCATTTGCTTTTAAAATACAGCAATAACAACAGCAATCTCAGTCTGCATTGGCTTATTTAGAGGGAGTGGTATCTTTTTTTATCTTTTTACTGCACTACATTTGAATGTAGTACAGGAAAAAAATCAGGAAATTCTGGCATAGTCCTTATCAGTAACATAAAATGTATCTAAAGCAACAGGGATCCTGGCACACTTAACTGCTCTACCACTAAGATTCTAAGAATAAGAACCAAGGAAGTATTAGACATTAAGCATTCAATGTGCTCAAAGTGAAGTGAGACACTGAGATTGTTGTTATTTACAATCTTATTTAATTATCTCAATGAATAAGAAAGTATATATTATTTTTTCCATTTTACAACCAAGGAATCTGAGGCGTTAGTAGTTAATGAATGTGTATGAAACCACACAATCTGAGAATCAGAATTTGAATGGAAGTATATTTCTCCCATGTCCATGATTTTTTCTTTTTACTTCTTGCTCTCTCAGACTTGTCCCTTTCATTTTGTCAAGTGTGGGCAGCCTAGACTCCAGAATTTAAAGAAGGTTAGGATTAATCTAGTGAGAGATAATGCTGAAAAGTGACATTTGTTTCATGCTGCAATTCATTTTTTTTTTTTTCTTAAAGATGACCAGTAAGGGGATCTTAACCCTTGACTTGGTGTTGTTAGCACCATACTCACCCAGTGAGCTAACCGGCCATCCCTATGGGATCCGAACCCAGGGCCTTGGTGTTATCAGCACCATACTCTCCTGAGTGAGCCACGGGCCGGCCCTTCATGCTGCAATTCAAAAGTCACCAAACACTGAAGTGGATTTTTATAAGCAATCACATATTTGGTGATGGTGATGGTAAAGAAATGTAGAGAAGAGGAGTGATTTAATGCTCATGCCAAAAGTAGACAAAGGGAGAGAGCCCAAATGGAAAAAGGAAGATAGAATGCTATAATCAAATGATTACACTGAAGCAGTAAACAGTTTAAGGAGAGTTTTTGGTAGTAGAAAGAGGAAAAATATGCACACATAGGAAATAGGACTTAAAGGAATAATTGATTGAGTGTGGTAAGAACCATATGAAGCAAGAAAAAAATAAGACAACATGACTCAAAACCTTGATTCTGTGTGACTAAGGAATAGATAACAATTTTAAACTAAATCAGGAAGTCAGGAAGATCCAGTTATAGATATTGTAAAAATATCCAAATTAAAATATAAAGTAGAGAAGTTCCAGGATAGTATTAGTATAACTGCCACCCTCACCCCATCTCTCCCTAATTTTCCATTGAAATGAAACTGGAATATACAAAAAGTGAACAACTTTCATTAGCACTAGAAAAAAAAACAAACACGGATGCTATTTACATGTTAAAGACTTCAAGGAATGCCACTAGGTAGAGTGAGGATTGAATAAAATTGATGGAAGGCGTAGAGGGCTATTCAGCATTATTATTCCTAAGAAAGAGTAAGACATCTTTGGAGCAAGCAGGACAGAAATAAAATTCACCTTAATATGGCTTGATTCAGAAGGTAAGAGAGGGATGTGAGTAGAATCCGTGGAGCTCTTGAAGTACACCATAATTGTATGCTCACTAACTTGTACAGACCAGAAATATTTAAAAATAATGAGTGTCACTGGAATTACCTAGGACTTGAGCAAACTAGGAAAACCCAAGCACTGGCAAGAGGGCAGGGCCTAGGCAGAGTTGTGATACTGCCAAGGATTGCTCAAGAGAATTACCCCAAAATTCTATGTATAAATCAGGTTACCCCTCCTCTTAAAGGCCATAGAAAGCAGTTCATTTATTATTTCATTAAACAAATATGTGAGAGCCTTTATTGCATTATTATATTATTATTATCATCCTCATCATTCTCATCATTATCATCATCATCATCATCATCATCATTGTTTTATTGAGAGCCTACGTGTGTCACATACTGTTATAGGCAATGGCAATATCTCAATGAAGATGATAGGCAATATCTTTGCTCTCATGAACTCTACTTCCAGTGGAGGAAGATATGTCAAGTAGTATAAGTGCTCTAAAGAAAACTAAAGCAGGGCAAGAGCATTATAGAGTGTACTAGACTGAAGAGAGGAGGATTGTTATTTCACAGAGAATGAAAAAGAATACTTCTGTGATAAGGTAAGCAGAAACCAGAATGAAGTGAGTGAGAAAGCTATGCAGAGCTCTGGAAAAGATCATTCCAGACATAGATAATAATGAGAAAAAAACACGAGGCAGAAGCATGACTGGTGTGTTTGAGGAATGACAAGGGAGCCAGTGTAATTGAGATGGAATAAGAAGGGTAGGGGATAAGGTCTGAGGTAGAGAGTGTAAGATCATATAGGGTGTTGTAGGTCATTGTAAGGAAGGGCTTTTACTCTGAGTGTGATAGGAAATGATTGGAGAGATCTGAACTGAAGAGTGACATAAACAAACACCCAAGTTTTCAAAAATTTTGCTTTGAGAAGAAATTACTTGAATGCCTTGCCTGAAGAAAGAAAAAGTAAGAATCATTAAAGAGCTAAAGAATGAGGTAATAGTCTCTAGAAGGAACTGGTTATGAGACATGGAATCCAATTAAGTATACGGAACAGAGTGGAAATGATTTTGTAAATGGTTATAAATGTGATGATATTTTATCTTTCAAAGATATGATCTCTATAGAAAAGAAAAGGTCATAATCACAGAATAAATTAAAAAACTGGGAAAATTAAGAAAGGGGTGTGTAAATGTGGTTAAGTTCTTTTCTACAATTAACAATAAAACCATTGTTCTATTTTCTTGCTTTGGTGGCAAGTGTTCAATATAAGTCTAAGAATGTTTCGAGAAGCTTTGAAGTACCCATTCTGGAATTAAATGCAGAATTTCTGTCTTTTAAATCGGTGCAGAAAATAATAATAAATAAAAATGTTCTATACAAAGTCCAATTAATATTATTGTACTGTATATTTGAAATTTGCTGAGAGACTAGATCTTAAATGTTCTCACCACAAAAAAAGGTAACTATGTTAGGTAACAGATATGTTACTTGGCTTGACTGTGGTAATCATTTCACAGTGTATATGTATATCAAGTCATCATGTTGTACACCCAGATATAAGCAACATTTATTTGTCAGTTATTCCTAAATAAAGCTGAAGGACAAAGTCTAAGTGGGAATAAGAAAATAAGATACAATAAAAACAGCTTATAAATTGATAGACAAAGTAAGATCAAACATAATATTAGTGATAATGAAAAATTACTTAATTTCTTATTAAAAGATAAATATTCTCAGGCTATCAGTTGTTTTATCTTATGATGAGCTACTTATGGGAGACATAGTGACGATAAGTATATATACACCATGGAATACTACACTTCCATAAAAAAGAATGAAATTCTCCCATTTGCAACAACATGGATGAGCCTGGAAAAACTTTATGTTGAGTGAAATAAGCAAAGCACAGAGGGACAAATACCACATGTGCTCACTCATATGTGGGAGCTAAGAGAGAGAGAAGGAAGGAAAGAAAGACCCTAGTGGGGCGTTGGACTTGCAGAAGGAGAGAGCACACTTAGAGATACAAAATGGAGTGGGGGGGGGGGGG
>NW_007726830.1:402283-404146 GCF_000696425.1 Galeopterus variegatus
GGGGGGGGGGGGGGGGGGGGGGGGGGGGGGGGGGGGGGGGGGGGGGGGGGGGGGGGGGGGGGGGGGGGGGGGGGGGGGGGGGGGGGGGGGAAGAGAGAGGCAGGGAGGTCAGGGATAATTGAGGGGATTATTGAGTGGGGGACAAGGGGTACAAATGCAATTTGTGGTAATAGGCATGCTGCCAATATGGATCTGGCCATCACATCTTGGGCACAAGGGGTAACAATAAGCTCTGTATCTCATGAATACTCATAACCAACTAAAAAATAAAATAAATTTCACTCTGCAGAAACATTTAGGGAACTAATTACATACATTTTTCCCTGTGCCGTTGGTTAAAGATTAAATCTGTCAGTAAACTATGAATGATTTTGAACCCAGAGTGTTCTTCTAAAACAAAAGCAATTTTAAAACAGTATTTTAAAGAAACAGAATATTAAATTTTTAAAATTATTTATACCTTTTCTACCAAATATTATGACAAGAAACATGTTTTTCTATTAGCTATTCCAAAGAGAGAGTGTGGTTTCTGATAGCCTGATAATGTCAAGTGTTAGTATAATGTATTTTCAAATGAATATGTCAAAGAAAGAAGACACATTGCAATGAATAGCAGCTTATACCACTTCTGAAAATAATCTTTTGCTAGACTTATTCTTAGGAAATTTTAGCATGTTTTGTTTGAGTTTAATGATTTGGGGGGGATAAAGTGATTTTTTAAAAAGTGAATATACTGTGACTGGTATTTTCCTTCCCATTCCTATAATAGTTATTTTTAGTTAGAAATTAATTGACAAGAGATTTCAAAGGATTTAATAACAATGTTAATTTTTGGTTTGTAAAATGAGAATATTTAAAACAGTGTATAAATTGATATTTTATTTTTTTTCTTCCAAATTTTATTTTATTTTGTCAATATACAATGTGGTTGATTACTGTGGTCATTTACCAAAACCTCCCTCCCTCCTCCCTCTCCCCACTCCCTCCCAACAATGTCCTTTCTGTTCGCTTGTCATGTCAACTTCAATGAATTGTAATTGTCGTGTCTTCTTCCCTCCCCCCCCTTTTTTTTTTTGTGTGTGTGTGTATTTATTAATTTATTTTTCGCTCCCACAAATAAGTGAGAATATGTGATATTTCTCTTTCTGTGCCTGACCTGTTTCACTTAAAATAATTCTAGGTCAATCCATGTCATTGCAAATGGCAGTATTTCATTCTTTTTTAGAGCTGAGTAGTATTGCATTGTGTAGATATACCACATTTCTTGTATCCACTCATCTGATGATGGACATTTGGGCTGGTTCCAATTCTTAGCTATTGTAAAGAGTGCTGCGATGAACATTGGGGAACAGGTATACCTTCGACTTGATGATTTCCATTCCTCTGGGTATATTCCCAGCAGTGGAATAGCTGGGTCATATGGTAGATCCATCTGCAATTTTCTGAGGTACCTCCATACCATTTTCCATGGAGGGTGCACCATTTTGCAGTCCCACCAACAGTGTATGAGGGTTCCTTTTTCTCTGCAACCTCGCCAACATTTATCATTCACAGCCTTTCGGATATTAGCCATCCTAACTGCGGTGAGATGGTATCTCAGTGTGGTTTTGATTTGCATGTTCTAAAAGCTGAATGACGTTGAGCATTTTTTAATATGTCTGTTGGCCATTTGTATATCTTCCTTTGAGAAATGCCTATTTAGCTCTTTTGCACATTTTTTAATTTGGTTATTTGGATTTTTGCTGTAGTTTTTTGAGTTCCTTGCATATTCTGGATATTATCCCTTTGTCAGATGTATATTTTGCAAATATTTTCTCCCACTCTCTTGGTTGTCTTCTCACTCTGTTGATTGTTTCTTTTGCT
>NW_007726830.1:404558-419368 GCF_000696425.1 Galeopterus variegatus
TATTATTCCTTTGGTTGCCCGTGCTTTTGGGGTCGTATTCATGAAGTCTGTCCTACTTCCTGAAGTGTTTCTCCTCTGTTTACTTTAAGAAGTTTTATTGTTTCAGGAAGTATATTTAATTCTTTAATCCATTTTGAGTTGATTTTAGTATATGGTGAAAGGTATGGGTCTAGTTTCATTCTACTGCATATTGATATCCAGTTATCCCAGCACCATTTGCTGAAGAGGCAGTCTCTTCCCCAGTGTATAGGCTGTGTGCCTTTGTCAAAGATCAGATGGCTGTAAGTGTGTGGGTTGATTTCCGGATTCTCTATTCTATCCCATTGATTGGTGTGTCTGTTTTTATGCCAGTAACATGCTGTTTTGGTTATTATAGCTTTGTAGTATAGTTTAAAGTCATGTAGTGTTATGCCTCCAGCTTTATTTGTATTTATTTATTTACTTTTGCTTAGCATTGCTTTGGCTATGTGTGGTCTTTTGCTATTCCATATAAATGGGTAGTTTTTTTTTCATTTCTGAGAAAAATGTCATTGGAATATTGATGGGGATTGCATTGAATTTGTGTATCACTTTGGGTAGCATGGACATTTTCACAATGTTGATTCTTCCAATCCAAGAGCATGGGATATCTTTCCATCTTCTTGTATCCACTCTAATTTTTCTCAGCAGTGGTTTTTAGTTCTCATTAGACAGATTTTTCACATCCTTGGTTAACTCAATTCCTAAGTATTTTATTTTTTTGGTGGCTATTGTAAATAGCTTTCTTTATTCCTCTTGTTTCATGTTCACTATTGGAGAATAGAAGTGCTACTGATTTTTGTGTGTTGATTTTGTATCCTGCTACTTTTCTGAAATCATTTATCAAATCCAAGAGTTTTTTTGTGGAGGCTTTAGGCTGTTTGATATATAGGATCATGTCATCTGCAGACAGGGACAGTTTGACTTCATCTTTTCCAATCTGGATGCCATTTATTTCCTTCTCTTCTCTGATTACTCTGGCTTGTACTTCCAACACTATGTTGAATAGGAGTGGTGAGAGTGGGCATCCTTGTCTAGTTTTTCTTCTTAAAGGAAAAGCTTTCAGTTTTTAACCATTCAGGGTGATGTTGAGATATTTTCTGCGTATACCTAAGTTATAGAGAGTCTTTGACATAAATAAATGTTGAATTTTATCAAATGCTTTTTCAGCATCTATAGAGATGGTCATATGTTCCTCATGTTTGATTTTATTAATATGGTGTATCACATTTATTGATTTGCATATGTTGAACCAACCTTGCATCCCTGGAATGAATCCCACTTGATCGTGGTGTATAATTTTATGTATGTATTCTGTTAGCTAGTATTTTATTGAGGATTTTTACATCTATGTTCATCAAGGATATCGGCCTGTAGTTTTCTTTTTTAGTAGTATCTTTCCCTGGTTTTGGTATCAGAGTGATGTTTGCTTCATAAAATGAGTTTGGGAAGATTTGCCTCTGTTTCAATCATTTGGAATAGTTTGTAAAGAATTGGTGTCAATTCCTCTTTGAATGTTTGGTAAAATTCTGCTGTGAATCCATCTGGTCCTGGGCTTTTCTTTGTTGAGAGCAATCTGATAACAGCTTCAATCTCCTCTATTGTTATTGGTCTGTTCAGAATTTCTACATCTTCTTGGCTCAGTTTTGGTAGTTTGTGTATGTCCAGTAATATATCGATTTCCTCCAGATGTTCAAATTTCTTGGGATATAGTTGTTTCTAGTAGTGCAGATGTATCAGTTATAATATCACCTTTTTCATTTCTAAGTTTTGTTATTTGGATCTTCTCTCTTCTTTTTTTAGTATGCGAATGGTTTGTCAATTTTATCTTTTCAAAAAACCAACATTTTTTTGAAGTTCTTACAAGCAAAGGGAGGGGACACACTTGGGTGGGAGGGGGGAGAGGGAGGAGGGAGGGAGGTTTCGGTGATGGGACATAATAATCAACTACATTGTATATTGACAAAATAAAAATAATAAATTTTAAAAAAATTTAAAAAAACAATGCCAATTGAATTAAGACAGTGCTGGGAGAAGACAAAGGGGAGGGGAGAGTTTGGATAAGGGCCATAAAGAATAAGTATGATTTCTAACAATGAATATGCTAATAAAAAATAAATAAATAATAATAAATAAATAAATAAAATAATAATAAAAAAAACATTTTCATTCTTAGGCATTTAATGCCATAAATTTCCCCCTTAGTATTGCTTTTGCAGTATCCCACAGGTTTTGGTATGATGTATCATTATTTTCATTAGTTTCAATAAATTTTTTGATTTCCTGTTTGATTTCTTCTTGGACGCATATGTCATTAAGTAGAATGCTGTTTAATTTCCATGTGTTTGTATAGTTTCCAGAATTTTCTTTGTTATTGATTTCTAATTTTTTTTTTCCTTTTTGTCTTTTTTACTTACTGGTAATGGAATCGCAACCTTCGGTGTTGCGCCCGCACCGTGCTCAGCCAGTGAGGGGGAACCGGTCTCCACATGGGATCCGAACCCTTGGTGGGAGCGCCACCGCACTCCCAAGCCGCGCACTCTCCAGTGCACCACCGGGCCGGCCCTTGATTTCTAGTGGTCTGAAAAAATACATGGGATAGTTCCAATGTTTTTGAATTTGTTGAGACTTGATTTGTGACCTAACGTATGGTCTATCCTGTAGAATGATCCATGTGCTGATGAGAAGAATGAATATTCTGAGGTTGTTGGATGGAATGTTCTTCAGATATCTGCCTAGTCCAATTTGTCTTGTGTGTTATTTAGATCTTTTGTTTCTCTGCTGATTCTTTGCCTATATGATCTGTCCAATATTGAGAGTGGGGTGTTCAGGTCTCCTGCTATTATGATATTAGTGTTTATTTCCTTCTTTAGGTCTAATAGAGTTTGTTTTATAAATCTGGCTGCTCTGACATTGGGTGCATATATATTTTTGACTGTTATGTCTTCTTGATGGATCAATCCTTTTATAATTATGTTGTGGCCCTCATTATCTTTTTATGTTTTTTAGTTTAATGTCTATTTGATCAGATATAAGCATAGCTACTCCAGCTCGTTTTTCATTTCTGTTTGCAAGGTAAATCTTTTTCCATCATTTCACTCAGTCTATGTTAGTCTTTATAGGTGAGGTGGGTCTCTTGAAGGCAGCATATAGGAGGACCTTTTTAATCCAGTCAGCCAGTCTGTGTCCTTTGAATGGGGAATTTAGGCCTTTTACATTAAGAGTTGTTATTGAAAAGTGTTGATTTAATCCTAGCATTTTATTGATTTTTGTTTGGATGCCTTAGGTTTCTTTTGTTCCTTTCTCTCTGATTTACTCTTTGTTTTCTATATTAGTTGGTTCCTTGGGTTGTAGATAGCCTTTTTGTTTGTTTGTTTTCTCTTCATGAATGCCATTTTTATTATACTAGTGGGTTTTCATTTTTCTTGAGTTTTTATGGTAGTGGTAGTTGTTTTTCAGGTACCAAACCCAATACTCCCTTGAGAATTTCTTGTAAGGCTGGCCATTTGGTAGTGAAATCCCACAGTTTTTGTTTGTCAGAAATATACTCTTTGCCCTTCATTTTGGAAGGACAGGCTTGTGGGGTAGAATATTCTTGGCTGGCAATCTCTGTCTTTTAATATTTTGAATATATCATCCCATTCCTTTCTGTCTTTTAGGGTTTGTGATGAAAAGTCTGATGTTACTCTGATTGGGGCTCCCTTATAGGTGATTTGACACTTCTCTCTTGCAGCTTTTAAGATTCTCTCTTTGTCTTTGAGTTTTGCTAATTTGACTATAACATGTCTTGGAGAAGACCTTTTTGGGTTAAATACTTTTGGGGATCTTTGAGCCTCCTGAATCTGAAGAACTGTGTCTTTTCCAATAACTGGGTAGTTTTCTGCCACTATGTTGTTGAGTATGTTTTCAATGCAATCTCCTTTTTCCTCCCCTTCTGGAATAACCATGACTCATATATTTGAGCCCTTAAGGTTGTCTGATATCTCTCTTAGATTTTCTTCAATGCTTTTAATTATTTTTTCTTTTTCTTTGTCTGCCTGTTTTATTTCAAAAAGCCCATCATTAAGGTCAGAATTTCTCTCTTCTACTTCTACAAGGCTGCTGGTTAAACTCTCTTTTGTGTTTTTTCTTTTGTTGAATGAATTCTTCAGCTGAGAAAGCTCTGCTACATTCTTTTTCAGAGCATTGATTTCCTTGTACATTTTTTCTTTTGGGTCCTGTATACTTTTCCTCATTTCATCATGTTGTCTAGCTGAGTTTTCTTGTATCTCATTCAGTTTCCTTAGAATTATCACTCAAAATTGCTTGTCAGACATTTCAAGGGCTTCTTGTTCTATAGGATCTAGAGCTTGAGAGTTATTACCCTTTGGTGGTGAACTTTCTTGATTTTTCATATTTCTGGTATCTTTCCTTTGATGTATAGTCATTGTGGCAAGCAGGTTCACAGTCCACTGGTTTGACACTATTGTCTGTCTAGGATGTTGCTGGGGTTGCCAATTTGGTATGGTTACCTCAGTGTCTGCTCAGTTGGCTACTAGTGCCCCGTGTGCATGCTTGCCTCAGGTCTTGCGCCTCTCTGGGGAGCTGCCCCTCTGGTCAGCATGCACTCGGCTGGGCTGGGGATGGAGTCAGGTGGCATTAGTGAGGCCTACCTGCTGGGTCACACACAGACACCACAGGGCATGTGGTCTCTGTGGAGCTTCCACCTCCCCTGCTGGATGTCTCCATGCTCCACATGCACTTGGCCTGGCCGGGGATGGAGTCTGTTGGCAGCAGTGAGGCCTACCTGCTGGGTCGTGTGCTGGCACCACAGGGTGTGTGGTCTCTGCGGAGTTCCACCTTTCCTGCTAGACATCTCCCTGCTCCACGAGCACTGGGCCAGGCAGTGGATGGAGTTGGGTGGCGGCAGAAACCAAAGTGATTTAAAACCCTAAACTGATATTTTAATAAAATTCTATTGTGGTAAAAAAAAAAAAAAAAGGCCATACACACAAACATACACAAAGATAGGCAGCACTGTGTCAACAAATAAGCACAACTAAACATAAAAATCAGGCACAGCACTATATGGAATAAAAAATAATTTATATCAATAAAATCCATTATCTGTAAGGAAAAATAAGCAATTGTAGGGCTCTATGTGCTACTATGGCATCAAAGGATACAAAAGGAGAAAGTTTTGTAAATTAAATTTAAAAAGAAAGATGGGAAGGAAGAATGGAAAGAAGAAAGAAAAGAAAAAAAATTGACAAAAACAGAAGTGTAGTGGAGATTATTCATACCACTATCAGAATATGGCAGATCAAGAGAAAATGATAAATAGATAAGTATATAAAAGATATTATCTTCTGAATTATAAATGTGAAAATACATGTGTGTATGTAATCCATCAGGAAATTCTTTGGCTGGACTTCATAATATGTCCAGAATCCCACTGCTACCAACCTCATCCAAGCCAGAGACAACTTCCAGTTTGATTCAGAAGCGGCTTATAAGAATTTACAAATATAGACTTTCATTTACTCTCTTATCCCAACTCCTATTACTACCCGTGCCCACATGGAACCCTTGAATTCTATTACACTGCCATTCTTACCTTTCTGTCAATAGCACCTTTGAAACTGGCTCTTTCCCCTACCTGGACATTCTTTTCCAGGATACCTGCACTGATGCCTTTCATCAAACGTGATTTTCACCTACTCCCTTTATTCTTGTTTATTTTGCTCTGTAGCACTTACCACATTCTAAGTATACATAATTTACTCACAAGTTAATTGTCTGTACACACACACACAAACACATATACACAAATATACTCACTAGAATATAAGTTCTATGAGGACAGGGCCTTTGTTTTATTCACTCATTCATTCCTAATGTATAGTACATTATCTGGAATGTAGTAGGTGCTCAAGGTGCTCTATAAATATTTCCTGTATGAACAAAGAAAACTACAAATATATACAAATACTACTGTGAATATTTGTATTATATCTGACTGTCAGTAATATGAACCTATTACACATGATGTTGTAGAAACATAAAGGATAATATTAACATAGTGTTAAGAGTTAAAAGGCAATTAGCATACCAGCATATGCAATATGCTACCTTTTTATTAATTATTAATTATAAATATTCATGAGATACAAAGCTGGTTGTCCCCCCTCCTGCCCATGATGGGAGGGCCAGATTCATACTGAGGGCATACCCATTACCAGAAATTACTTTTGTACCATGTGTCCCCTCCCAATTATCCCCCAACCTCCCTCCCCCTCCCCGTCTCCCCTCCACTCCAATTTGTAGCACTAGGAATGTTCCCTCCCTCTGTTGGATCACGGCACTACTGTGGTCTTTCTTTCCAGACTTCCTTTCTCTCTTAGCTCCCACATATGAGTGAGTCCATACAGTATTTATCCCTCTGTGCTTTGCCTGTTTCACTCAACATAAATTTCTCCAGGTTCATCCATGATGCTGCAAATGGGAGTATTTCATACTTTTTTATGGCAGAGTAGTATTCCATGGTGTACATATACCACAGTTTCCTTATCCAATCATCTATTGATAGACTTTTAGGTTGGTTCCATATCTTGGATATTGTAAAGAGAGCTGCAATAAACATGGGAGTGCAGGTATCTCTTCGACATGATGATTTCCATTCCTTTGTATAAATATGCAGAAGAGGGATTGCTAGATCATATGGAAGATCTATATGTAATTGTTTGTGAAACCCCCAAATTGTTTTCCAAAGTGGTTGTACTAATTTACGGTCCCGCCAACACTGCAGAAGTGTTCACTTCTTCCCACACCCTCGCCAGCACTTGTTATTCACTGTCTTTTTGATTATAATCAGTCTAACTGGAGTGAGGTGGTATCTCAATGTGGTTTTAATTTGCATTTCCCTGATGACTAGTGATGTTGAGCATTTTTTCACCTGTTGGCCATTTGTATGTCTTCCTTTGAAAAATGTCTATTCAGCTCCTTTGCCCACTTTTTTTTTCTTTTAAATTTTTATTTTGTCGATATACAATGTGGTTGATTATTATGGCCCATTACCGAAGCCTCCCTCCCTCCACCCTCTCCTCCCTCCCACCCAACAATGTCCTTTCCGTTTGCTTGTCGTAACAACTTAAAAAAATTGTAGTTGTTATATCTTCTCCCCCCCCCCGATTTGTGTGTGTGTGTGTGTGTGAGTGAATTTATTTATTTATTCTTAGCTCCCACCAATAAGTCAGAACATGTGGTATTTCTTTTTCTGTGCCTGACTCGTTTCACTTAATATAATTCTCTCAAGGTCCATCCATGTTGTTGCAAATGGCAATATTTCATTCATTTTTATAGCTGAGTAGTATTCCATTGTGTATATATACCACATTTTCCATATCCACTCATCCGGATGCTAAGTGAAGTTGAGCATTTTTTCCTGTGTTTGTTGGCCATTTATATATCTTCCTTAGAGAAATGTCTAGTTAGCTCTTTTGCCCATTTTTAATTGAGTCATTTATTTTTCTTACTGTAAAATTGCATGAGTTCTATGTATATTCTGGATATTAGTCCCTTGTCAGATGCATGGTTGGCAAGAATTTTCTCCCACTCTGTAGGTTGTCTTTTCACTCTGTTGATTGTTTCCTTTGTTGTGCAGAAACTTCTTAGGTTGATATAGTGCCATTTGTTTATTTTTTTCTTTTGCTGCTTGTACTTTTGGGCTCATGTTCATAAACCTTGTGCCCACACCTAATTACTGAAGTGTTTCACTTACATTTTCCCTTAGCAGTTTTAGAATTTCAGGTCTTATGCCTTGATCTTTAATCCATTTTGAGTTGATTTTAGTGTATGGTGAGAGATGCATATATCGTTTCATTCTACAGCATATGGATATCCACTTTTCCCAGCACCACTTGTTGAAGAGTTAATCTTTTCCCCAATGTAGGTTCTTGCTGCCTTTGTCTAATATCAGATGGCTATAAGCCTGAGGAGTGATTTCTGGGTTCTCTATTCTACTCCACTGGTCTGAATGTCTATTTTTCTACCAGTACCATGCTGTTCTGGTTACAGCAGCTTTGCACTGTAATTTGAAGTGAGGCAGAGTTATGCCACCGGCTTTAATTTTTTTTCTCATGATTGCTTTGGCTATTTGGGGGCTTTTGTTTTTCCATATGAAAGGTAAGATTGTTTTTTTCCATTTCTGTGAAGAATGTCACTGGGATTGCATTGAATCTGTAGATCTATTTTGGTAGTATAGACATTTTCACAATGTTAATTCTTCCAACCCAAGAGCATGGGGTATCTTTCCATCTTTTTGTGTCTTCTTTAATATCTTTCAGAAGTGGTTCATAATTCTCATTGTAGAGTTCTTTCACCTCCTTGGTTAAATGGACCACTATGTATTGTACTTTTTTGGTTACAATTGTAAATGTGCTTACTTCATTTCTCTTTCTGTTAATTCATTATTTGACTATATAGATGCTACTGATTTGGGGGCATCTATTTTGTATCCTGCAACACTACTGAAGTTTTTAACCAGCTCTCGGAGTTTTTTGATAGAGTCTTTCAGTTTTTCTCTATATAGTATCATGTCATCTGCAAATAGGGAAAGTTTGACTTCATCTTTTTGAATCTGGATTCCCTTTATTTCTTTCTCTTGCCTTATTGCTTGGGCTAGTATCTCCAGTACTATATTGAGTAGAAGTGGTGAGAGTGGACATAATTGTCTAGTTCCTGTCCTTAAGGGGAAGGCCTTTAATTTTTCTCCATTCAGAATAAGACTGGCTGTAGGCTTTTATTATAAATGGCTTTTACTTTGTTAAGATATTTACTTTCTATACTAATTTGTTGAGAGTCTTTATCATCAAGTGATGTTGAATTTTGTCAAATGCTTTTTTAGCATCTATTCATATAATCATATGGGTTTTGTCCTTGAGCTTGTTGATGTGATGTTTCACATTTACTGACTTTCATATGTTGAACCATCCTTGCATCCCAGGGATGAATCCCACTTGACCATAGTGTATAATTTTTTAATATGTTGCTGTATTCTAATTGCTAATATGTTGTTGAGGATTTTAGCATCTAGGTTCATCAAGGATATTGGCCTATAATTGTCTTTTTGTTGTGTTTTAATCTGGTTTTGGTATCAGAGTTACATTGATCTCATAGAATGAGTTTGGGAGAGTAGTGTCTGTTTCAATTGTTTGGAATAGTTTCATGAGAATTGGTATTAACTCCTCTTTAAAAGTTTGATAGAATTCAGCTGTAAGGCCATCCAGACCCAGGCTTTTTTTTTTGTTGGAAGATTGCTACTTACTTCCTCAATCTCCTTGCTTGTTATTGGTCTGTTCAGGTTTTCTACCTCTTCTTTGTTCATTCTTGGTAATTTATATGTGTCTAGAAACTTATCCATATCTTCCAGATTTTAAAATTTTTGTCATACAGTTGTTTATAGTAGTCTCTAATGATTTTTGTATTTCTGTGGTATGAGTTGTAATGTCCACCTTTTCATTTCTGATTTTTGTTATTTGGGTCTTCTCTATCCCTTTTTTTTCTGTTAATCTAGCTAATGGTGTGTCTATTTGTTTATCTTCTCAAAAAAACAACTTTTAGTTTTGTTGATATTTTCGATTGTTTTTTGGGTCTCCATTTCATTTAGTTCTGCTCTGATCTTAATTGTTTCTTTCCACCTACTGCATTTAGGTTTGGATTGTTGTTGTTTTTCAAGTTCTTTGAGGTGTAGTGTTAGGTCGTTTATTTGAAGTCTTTCCATTTTTTTGATATAAGCATTTACTGCAATAAATTTGCCTCTTAGTACTGAATTTGCAGTATCCCACAAGTTTTAGTGTGATGTCTCTCTATTTAATTTAGTTTCTAGAGGGCCGGCCCGGAGGCACACTGGAGAGTGCGCCACTTGGGAGTGCAGCGGCACTCCCACTGAGGGTTTGGATCCCATGTGGAGAGCGGTTCCCACTCACTGGCTGAGCGAGGTGCAGGCGCAACACTGAGGGTTGCGATCCCATTGCCGGTCCCCGGTACGGGCGCGACACTGAGGGTTGCGATCCCGTTACCGGTCAGTAAAAAAGACAAAAAGGAAAAATAAATAAATAAATTAATTAATTAATTAAAGTTTCTAGAATTTTTTTTTTTTTTTTTGCTTTCCTGTTTAATTTCTTCTTGGACCCATAGGTCATTCAGGAGCCTATTATTTATTTTCCATGTATTTGTATAGCTTCTAGCATTTTGCTTACTGTTTATCACTAGTTTAATCAATTGTGGTCTGAAAAGATTGTTGGAATGATTTCAATTTTTTTAAATTTGCTGAGACTAGATTTGTGACCTAATATGTGGTCTATCCTGAAGAGTTTACCATGAGCTGATGAGAAGAAAGTGTATTCTTTAGCTGTTGGTTGAAATGATCTCTATATACCTGCGAAGTCCAGTTGGTCTAGGGTGTGATTAAATCCTGTGTCTCTTTGTTGGCTTGTTGCCTGGAAGTCCTGTCCCATACTGAGAGAGGGGTGTTCAGATCACCCAGTATTAATGTGTTAGGTCCTATCTCCTTCTTTACACTTAAGAGTGTTTGCTTGATATATGTGGATGCTCCAGTACTGGGTGCATACATGTTTATAATTGTTAAGTCTTCTAGCTGGATAGTTCCCTTTATCATTATATAATGGTCTTCTTTGTCTTTCTTAATGTTTTTCGGTTCTAAGTCAATTTTGTCTGTTATAGGAATAGCTACTCCTGCTCATTTTTTGTTTCTATTTGCAAGGTATATCTTTTTCCATCCCTTCACTTTTAGTCTATGAGTGTCTTTACAGATGAGGTGGGTCTCTTGAACACAGCATATACTTGGTTCTAGCTTTTTAATCCAGTCAGTCTGTGTCTTTTGAATGGGGAGTTTAGTCCATTCACATTAGAGTAGTCATTGAGAAGTGTTGTTTAATTCCTGTCATTAAATTACTACCTGTTTAGGTTGTGTAAATATTTTTTGAACATAATTTCCCCTTTTATTTCTCTTCTTCCATGTGAGTTCAGAATTTAAGGCAGAATGATGTAGCTTCTTTCTCTTTCTTGCTGGTATTTTTGTTTTAACAGTTGTTTTTGCTCTTTCTTGTGTATTCGTGATGGTGGTCACCATTATTCAGATTCCAGATGAATGTCCCCTTGAGAATTTCTTGCAGGGCTGTTTGTGTGGTGGTCAACTCCAACAACTTTTACTTGTCTGGAAAATATGCTATTTCCCCCTCATTTCTGAAGGAGAGCCTTGCTGGGTAAAGAATTCTTGGCTGGCAGGGTTTTTTTTTTTTTTTTTCTTTTAGTATTTTGAATATACTGTTTCACTTTCTTCTGGCCTTTAATATTTTGGTTGAGAAGTCTGCTGTTATTTTGATGGGGGTCCCTCTATAAGTGACCTGACACTTTTTTCTTGCTACTTGTAGAATTCTCTCTTTGTCTTTGAGCTTTGAAAATTTAAGTATAATATGTCTTGGGGAGGATCTTTTTGGGCTGAATCTGTTTGGGGACCTTTGAGCTTCCTGGATCTGAAGGTCTGTATCTTGCCCTACACCTGGGAAATTTTCTGTTACTATTTCCTTGTGTCGGTTTTTGATACCTTTTCCTTTCTCCTGCATTTCAGGAATACCCACAATTTGTATGTTAGAGTGCTTGAGGTTGTCTGCTGTCTCTCTTATGTTTTTCTCATTATTTTTAATTCTTCTTTCCTTTTTTTTTTGTCTGCCTGAGTTATTTCAAAAACACCATCTTCAAGCTCTGAAATTCTTTCTTCTGCTTGCTCTACGCTGCTGCCCAAACTCTCAGTTGTGTTTTGTATTTCATTGAGTGAGTCTTTCATTTCCAGAAGTTCTGCTACACTCTTTTTATGGTATTAATCTCTTTGTAGATTTCCTTCTTCATATTCTGGATGTTTTTTCTCATTTTTCTGTGTTCTCTAATTGAGTCTTCCTCTATTTCTTTAAGTTTTCTTAAGATCATCGCTCAAAATTCCTTTTCATACATTTCCAGTATTCCCTGTTCTGTGGAATCTGACTGTGGGGCATTACTGTATCCTTTTGGTGGTGTCATTCCTTCTTGTTTGTACTTCTGGTATTTTTTTTGCTGATGCTTGGTCATTTGATAGAGGGTTTGCTTCTTCTATTACACTGAGGATGACTGTGGAGTGTCCCTGGCTGCTACTGTGGAGGGTGAATTGTCTTCGCTTGATAGTAGGTGTTATGGTGGTTATGTTAGACCACCTTGTTTCACGTTCAGGTCATAGAATGGGCCCCTAGTGCCACGGACTTCTGTTGGGCCAATCTTGGTGGGTCAGATCTGTAGGCTGGTGTTCCCCCCTCATCTGAGGCAGGGTGGGGGGCTGCACGGAGCCATGCAGTTCCACTGGATGGTACTTTCAGGCTCACCAGTGGCATGCCTGTTCAGGGCATGGGGGTGGGGCCTGGAGCTCCCCCCTCCTTCTGAGGCTGCAGAGTGTGGGGCTATGTGGAGCCACATGATTCCACTGGCTGGGGCTGGTGTTGCTGCCAGCTGCTTCAAGTGGGCCCCTGTGCGTGGTGCCTGTTCAGGGCACAGAGGCAGGGCCTGGAGCTCCCCCCCTGCCTGGGTCCAAAGCAGCGGGATGAGGGGGCCACGTGCAGCTACCCGGTTCCACTTGTTGGTGCTGCTGCTGGCCACTACCGGCAGGCTTACCTGTGTGATGCCAGTTCAGGGTGCGGGGGCACGGCCTGGAGATCCCCATGTGCCTGGGTCCGAGGCAGCGGGGTGAGGGAACTGTGAGGAGCCATGCTTTTCTGCCAGCTGGTACTGGCAGGCTCACCTGTGCAGTGCTGGTTCAGGGCATGGGAGCGGGGCCTGAAGCTCCCCCCTGCCTGGGCCCGAGGTGGTGGGGAGAGGGGGCCAGTGGGCCTATGCTACCTTTTATGTAAGAAAAAATATCGTTATGTATGTTTACATGTGAGCAATAAAATATGTTGCAAGGATATGTACTAAGTTCTTTTTGGTGCTTATCTGTAGGTGGTAATTATGGGCAATTTTTGTTTTATTTTTATTTTTGCATTTTCCAGACTTTCCATAAGACACATATATAAATTTTAATCAGATGAATAGATAAATGTTATCTTTAAAGAATAATAGGACTGTCTAGAATAAAGATATTATGAAATGTATTATAAAACTACCATAGCTGATTTGCAAAACTGAAATAACAGTCAGGAGACAGATCGATAGACAAAAATATTCCTGAAAGAGACCACAAATATATTTCTGATCCTAATTAAGATTCTGCAAATAGGTCTCATCATATATATTCATTTGATCAAATGGTAGTAGCCATCTGGAGCTGGAGTTGAGCAGGATTCTGAGGCCATATACAAACTCAGTGGTCAGGAGTACTGTGAATGTTTAGGCATGTCCACCAAGAGAGAGTGGCAGCATGCCTGGACATCATTAATTTAATATTTGCAAAAGATATGATCTTGAATCAGTGTGGCAGACTTACATTATGCAATAAATTTTGTTTACAATAGTTGCTAGTTTGAAGAATGTCAAATTCAATTTTCATTTCATGCATTAGACACCAAAAGATGGTATGTGGACCTAGATGTATTAAAGAGTTGTATAATTTTAAAAACCTAAGGAAAAAATAGGGTATTAATTATGATCGGAAAGGGAAGTATTATTCATAAAGAAAATACAATAAATAAGAAGAAAGAATAAAAACTGACAGTCTTAACAGTAAAAATTACATACCTAGATATACATAATAAGAAGAATGAAAGGTAACATCCTAAACCTAGCAGTAACTATTATTGGGTAGAAAAATATTTAAATTTTTTACATCCTTTAATTTTTTCCTTACTTGTCTGTGGTGAATGTGCACTGCCTTTAAAATTGGTAAAACACATACATTACAAAATGGAGGAATCGACCTGTGTTAATATGTTGCAAAACCTATGGGGGAATCAACCTGTGTTCAACAACAGAAGAATAAATAAAGTAAATGTGTATATACACAATGGAATACTAGTTGGCCATATAAATGACAAAATTCCATCATTTTCAGCAACATGGATGAGCCTAAAGAACATCATGTTAAGTGGAATAAGCCAGGCAAAGAAAGAGAAACACCACATGATCTCATTTATATGTGGAATCTAAAAAAGGTGATCTCATAGAAATAGAAAGTAGAATAGTGGTTACTAGAGTCTGGGAAGGGGAGAGGTTGGCCAAAGGGTACAAAGTTACAGTTAGATAGGAGGAATAACTACTAGTGTTCCATTGGACTTTAGAGTGACTATAGTTAACAATAATGTATCGTATATTTCAAATTAGCTAGAAGAGAGGATTTCGAATATTCTCACCACAAAGACATGATAAATGTCTGAGGTGATGGACATACTAATTATCCTAATTTGATTATTACACATCGTATATATGTAGTGAAACATCATACTTTACCCTATAAATATGTACAATTATTGTGTGTTAATTAACAATAAATTGTTTTTTAGAAGAAGTAAAGACAAAGTGCTTCCGAGACATCTCTTCAGAGTAGAAGCATGATGGAAGAAAGAAACTTCCGACTTTCTTGCATCCAAAGCAGATGAGGGCCAAGGAGTGTTCTGTCAGTGTAAAAAGTAAAATTGCATTCCACTGCATTTGACAAATGTGGAGCAATTGAAAACAGCTTCTTTACTTCTCTCTCTCTCTCTCTCTCTCTCTCTCTCTCTCTCTCTCTCTCTCTCTCTCTCTCTCTCTCTCTCTCTCTCTCTCTCTCCCCTCTCCCC
>NW_007726830.1:419378-420196 GCF_000696425.1 Galeopterus variegatus
CTCTCTCTCTCTCTCTCTCTCTCTCTCTCTCTCTCTCTCTCTCTCTCTCTCTCTCTCTCTCTCTCTCTCTCTCTCTCTCTCCCTCCCCTCTCCCCTCTCCCCCCCCCCTTTTACTTTTTGTAGGTTTGTTTTCTTACTCATCTCCTTCCCTTTTGTAGAGCCAGGCAGGGAATGAAGATGAACCTTCCTGCTAAGTAGATGCTCCCTTCCTTTAATGGACTCCTACATGTCTGGCCACTTAGCTCCATCCCAGGTCTTCCCACATAGTAGTGGGATCACTTATTAGCACAGCTGTTTCCCCAACAGACTTTGAGAGCCTGTATAACAGAAACTGCATCCTTTCATCTCTCTCTGTGCCCAGGACCTGGCACACTAATTAACTACTAATGATCCTTAAGAATTTTGATGAAGAAATGGTGAATGTCATGGTAACAGATAAAAACAAAATCCTAGTGGAACTTTTGCCCAGTGAAATCCTTCCCACAAATTTAAAGAAGCTCAGAGTCAATATCTGAACAAATATAGTACAATGAGCTACTTCTTAGCTGTATTGACTTAAAAATTTACACATTGACAATCTGTAAATGGGGATCATAATGCCTACTGCCCAGGATTTGTCATTGGGATGAATGAAATAATGAACATGAAATGCTCTATAAACTGCTCAGTAAATGACTATTTACTGAAGTAAATTACTATTTACATGAAGTAAATGGCTATTTTTTAAAAATTTTAACTCCTCAATATACATTGTAGTGAATTTTTGTGTCCCTTTACCTGTTCTACTTTCCCCCTCCCTTCCTCCCCCCCCCCCCCCC